>NC_057800.1:510727018-510746978 GCF_018294505.1 Triticum aestivum | reverse complement strand
ATTGCCCACAAACCGGTACTATAGGTCAGACCCCTTTAGTACCGGTTCGTGGCACAAACTGGTACTAAAGGTTAGCCCTTTAGTACCAGTTTCTGACACGAACCGGCACTAAAGGTGATCGTGGGGCCCCGGCCTGACGCCAGCCTGCCATCACCCCTTTAGTACCAGTTCGTGGCACGAACCGGTACTAAAGGTTCAACACGAACCGGCATTAATGCATAGCCGTTCGAACCGGCACTAATGGTACCATTAGTGCCGGATCAAATTAAAACTGGCACTAATGTGCTTCACGTTTGACCCTTTTTCTACTAGTGTATCTCTACTCTTATAAAAAACAGAGTTGGTGATGATGGTGTTCCTGCCATCCTGCAATATAGGCCATCCGATTTATATCCGACGGATAGGAAGGAAACTATGGCAATTTTGCAAAAAGATACCCACACCCCTCTCCGCATTTGCAAATAAAGCATTCCCTCGTTCATAATTTTCTCCCACAAGATAAACTTCTCATACAAATGCATCTTGATGTTCCGTGCAACGCATGGGCATCTTGCTAGTAGGGAGAAGGAGTTTGTGTGACACATATCTAGCTATATTAAGGGATAGGTAGATAGCATATGTGTGAGAGACATTAGTGGCTGTGGGCGGGCGGAATTAAAGGGGTGGGCGTGTTAGACATAGAGAGCGTGTGTGTTTCTGTGTGAGAGACTTGTAGGACGGGGTAGAAAGACGAATTTAACCCTGACGGAGGGAGAGAAATACACGAAGTGCGCGTGTGTGATTCCGATGCCCACAGGGAAATGAGATATGTATGCGTGTGAGACAGATTGCACAATTCATTCACGTATCACTATCTAGCGATCGTGGACGTGCATCGCTTGAACATAAGTCAATATCTACTTCGTATCACGGCCAAATTGTCGGATTTCGGGTTCCGGCAGACCCTTGAGGTTCGAACACTGGGGTGCGCATGGAGCTTTCGTCTCCTACCTACCTGCACCCCTCTGCCTTGCTAGGATCTAAACTAAGGAAAGAACAACACAAGAGACACAGGGTATATACTGGTTCGGGCCACCGTTGTGGTGTAATACCCTACTCCAGTGTGTGGTGTGGAGGATTGCCTCTTGGGCTGATGATGATGAACAATACAAGGAAGAATAGCCTCGCGAGGGTCTGTTCTTGGCTGGGGCGATGAACTGCTGGGAGGAGCTCAGTCGCCCTTCTCTCTCTCTCTCTCTCTCTCTCTCTCTCTCTCTCTCTCTCTCTCTCTCTCTCCCTCGGTCCTCTCTCCGTGTGTTCGTGTGGTCGTCGTCGTCGTCGTCGTCGTCATTGTTGTTGTTTTTGTTGTTGTTGTTGTTGTTGTTGTTGTTGTTGTTGTTGTTGTTGTTGTTGTCGTTGTCGTTGTTCTTGTCCTCCCTATGATGTGGGAGGCTCGTCCTATTTATACAATGGCGGGCTAATTTGAAAGGGGACAACTAGTACTAGCTATCCTGACAAATGTAGTCTTCGCCTGCGCAAAGCTCTGGTGATGACGCCGTCTTGGGCTCCACGGTGACCTCCTTCTCGTAGTCCTACTGGTCTTGGTCTCGTTGCACCGAAATGGCAACCTTTGCTTGATGCCTCGGTACTCCGCGGCTGCGCTTGCCCCCTGTGCACCAAAGATGGAAGGAGGACACTGCGCGGGCTGGCACCCGCCTGGCGCCCTTGGTCGTCATGGCTTGTGTCATGGGCACCTCGTGAGGTACCCCGCCTTGGTTTCTCCACCTCCTCGCGAGCCAGCCTGATGAGGCCATGCCTGAGGAAGCTCCGCGTCGTCCGCCCCGCGAGGCTTGGCCCCTTGCAAGGGTCTTGGGTTTGTGTTGGTGAAGATGGGCCGTGCTGGGCCCCGTTTTGAGCCACGCCGCAGGCCGTAGGCAGGCAAGTCTGGGGACCCCCGTTCCCAGAACGCCGACAGTAGCCCCCGGGCCCAAGGCGCGCCCGGACTTGGCCGTGCAGGGAGGCGGAAGGTCAAGAGCGAAGCGCCGCGGGACCTAATAGCCTGCAGCCTGGAGAGCCCACTGGCTGGCTCCGAGGACGGCCCCGCCAAGCTGCTTCCCTTCCTTGTTCACGCTCTTGAAGATGTCGCCCTTGGCCTTGGCCCCACGGCCGAGGTCGAGGCGCGTGTCCTATCTTCTGCAGCACTGACGCGGGTCGTCACCCACATCTACCTTCGCGATCCTGACGTCGACCTCGACGGCCTGCTGGAGCCAGTAAGCGGCGAGCGTGCCGCTGCCGCTGCTGAGGCCGTGAAGGGTCCCCCTTGGCGCACGAATAGCAAGTTGGGAGGTGTGATGTAGGTGGATCTACCGTTCTACGTCTGCAGAGCCCGGCCCCGCGCATACCTCACCCAGCATTAGCCCCGACCGGAAACCAGGACGGGACCAAAGGAGTGAGGGGCTACGTGACCAGTTAGGCTCCTGAGTCGCGATGCTCAGGAGTCCCCCTTGACGCTCAAACGGCCTTCGTACCTTGGCTCCGCTCGGGGAGAGATGCACGACGAACCAGGCCCGGGGGGACCTGCCTGGGCGGCGTGCGTCTGGGTGTGACCCAGGCGCAGCCCCCGTGCCCAGCCCCCTCGCGCGGCCCTCCCGAGGGAAGGCATTACGATGAGGCTAGACACTGAGCTCTGGGCTCCCTGAGGTTGATGCGGCCCGGGGGCCACCCTCAGTTGTTTATCACCAGCGCGGAGCATAGTGCTACCGTATGTGTACGGGCATACCGCTCCTCGGCAGTGTCGTCAGCCAACGCGGAGCATGGTGCTTCCACTGGTACGTGGGAGGAGCCCCCCCTTCGGGAGGAGCCCCCGGGGCGTGTACAGCCCCGTCATGACACGTGGCTGGCACGGTAGGGCTGGCGAGGTGTATCTGGGCACCCGTGAGCCAGCGTGGGTCACGGGGCCCTACCTCTAGGCGGGTTGCGCCTGGCACTGGGCCTTATCTTGTGGTGTGTCCCTGCAAATTTGGTTAGATGCCGGCACTCTACGTCCTCGGGTCCCGGCCCTCGAGCTGGTCTCAGCCGTCGCTGGTATGCCAGGTCGCGATGCTGTGGACAAGGCCAGAGGATGAGGGCTGGAGAGCCAGTAAGAGCCCTGAGTCGCAATGCTCAGGTAACCCCCCCCTTTAACGTGCAAGTGGTCGACATGGAGAAGAAGAGGTGCCATGGACCGGCAACGAATAATCAAGCATGGTGGGTATGACGCATAACCGGAAATAACTGCAAATGAGATACACGCCGATGGGTCTGGCCCGAGTGGCTTGGGGATCATGGAGCCCGTGGGGCGCCCCCAACAAGGTAAGCTAACAACATGAAATAAAAGGGATACATGCCGCAGGGACGGTCCAACGCGGCCTGGGAATAATGCAGCCCTGGGGGGCGCTCCCAGCTGGAAGTGAAACTCGAAAGATGTCACCTAATAATGTTGAGGACGAAGGAGTGTTCGTGTAGCAGACTCGGTGGGCTGCGGGAGCCGATCCTCATGAGCCCCCAGGCCCAGGGGCCTCGGGAGGCTCCGAAGGCGCTGGCGGCTCCTCGCGGGCCATCTCCATCCCTGCCAGGGCAGCAGAATGCCTGGCCTCTCGTGCCTCCATGATGCCCCTCATGAGGCGCTGGTACGTGACAGCCACGCTCGGCAGGCCGTAAGGCATGCGAACGTGGCTGTGGGGTGGACCTCCGCAGCGCCCCACTCGCGAGGGCCAGAGGCGCTCCAGTGAGGCGACTCGGTTGAGCCCTGGTATGTCGTTGCAGACGCGCAGCCCACAATCCTCGCCTAGATGGGGGGCCACTACTGGTAGGCGGCGGACGCCTTTCATGACTCTTGAGTCCTGTAGCTCCTGAATGGCCTTGCTGATGAACTCCTGAGGGTCTGGATCTCCTTGCCTTGCTCCTTCTTGAGGGAAACATGCTTCGAAACACGCCTCCATGTGGTGCCCAAGCGCCTCCCTCGTGACCCTAGCTAGGTCGGTGGCCCTCCAGGGGAGAGCCCCTGAGCCCTGCGTGAGGAGGGCGCTGGGCGCGCTTTCCTATGTGATGGAAGGAGGTTCCCCCTGGGCAAGCGCGGGCCCAAAGGGGCCTGCCTCCTAAGTGGTCGGGTCGGACGATGTATTCTTCTTCTTAGGGCGGTCTCGGGAGGCCTCCTGCTTCCATAATCCGGGTCTTCCAGTGACGCGGCCTGAAAGGCTCGTTCCAGGGAACACACTACGTCCTTCTCTTCACAGGGCACCGTGATGACTCCGCCACTTCCTGGCATCTTGAGGACGTTGTAGCCGTGGTGAGTTACGGCCATGAACTTGGCCAGCGTTGGGTACCCAAGGATGGCGTTGTACGGCAGGCGAATGTGAGCGACGTCGAAGTCGATGAGCTCGATGCGGTAGTTGTCGCGTGCCCCGAAGGTGACAGGGAGGCGGACCTGCCCAATCGGGACCGTGGAGCCGTCGGTGATACCGGAGAAAGGCTTGGTTGGCTGAAGCTGGCTGTAGAGCACTTGGAGGTTGTTGAATGTTTCCACGGACAGGACGTTGGGCCCCGCCCCACCATCGATGAGGGTTTTGGTGACCACCACATTGCTGATGATCGGGGAACAAAGCATCAGGAGGATTCCGGCTGTAGCCGCACACTTGAGCTGATCTGCCAAGCTGAACGTAATGGCGCACGCCGACCACCTGAGAGGGCGCGTGGCTTCGAGCCTGGGGAGGACTGTGTTCACTTCGTGGGCGAACTGCTTGAAGATGCACTGAGAGGCTGGGGCTTGTGCCCCGCCCAAGATGTAGGCAATCGCGCACGGCTCCTGGAAGCCCCCAGCCCCCTCGTCCTGGTGGCGGTCTTCGTTTCTTCTTGGCTGCGGCGGCAGCGGTGGGAGGCCTGCGTTGCCTTGCGGGCGATCCTCACGAGGCTGATCCCTCCAGTCCCCCTCACGAGGCTGATCCCTCCAGCCTCCCTCACGAGGCGGGTCTTGCCAGCGATCCTCGCGAGGTTGGTCGCGCCACCCTTGGCATGGGCCACGGTCTTCCCAGCGTCCTGCATTACTTCCTCCTCCTCGGCCGTAGCCCCGGTCACTACGGTCAGGGCGACGGCCGACTCTTCCTTCTCGCACGGCTCGGAGCTCTTGACATTCGTTGGTGTTGTGGGTATGGAGGTCATGGTACACACAGTACCGGCCGCCCTTGGAAGGTTCAGGCTGATCTCTGCCTCACTTGGTCTCTAGTTCTGCCGCGAGCACGGCAGCCCCCTTGCGCTTCACATCCTTGGCCTTGAGCTTCTTCTCTTCTGGGTCTGCGGCAGGCAGCTCGAGGAGGGAGAGACGCCCTTCCTCGGCCCTGGCGCACTTGGTTGCCAGGTTGAATAGCTCCAAGGAGGTGCACAGGTCTTCATGCATCGCAAGCTCCTCCTTCATCTTGATGTCGCGCACGCCGTCGGAGAAGGCCGAGATGATGGCCTCCTCGGTCACCTTGGGAATCTTGAGGCGCGTGTTGTGGAAGCGCTGGATGTACTTCTACAGGGTCTCCCCGGGCTGTTGCTTGATGCGGCGCATGTTGCTTACGACGGGTGGCCGGTCACGAGTGCCTTGGAAGTTGGCGATGAAGCGGGTGCGCATCTCGTCCCAGGAGGAGATTGTGCCTGGAGCCAGGTTCAGGAGCCAGGTGTGGGCCCCGTCCTTGAGTGCCTTGGGGAACCAGTTCGCCATGACCTTCTCGTCTCCATTGGTAGCTTCGATGCCCAGCTCGTAGAGCTGGAGGAACTCCGCAGGGTCAGCCGTGCTGTCATAGCGAGGAGGCAAGTCTGCCTTGAACTTGCCGGGCCACGCGACGCTGCGTAGCTCGGCGGTGAAGGCGCGGCAGCCTGCTATGGCCATGGGAGGCCTTGGATGATGGGGAGCTTGGTCTTTCATGTCCCCACGCGCTGCAGCTAGGTGCAGCGCGGGGTCTTGACGCGCGGGAGCAGGAGCATGGTCGCGACGTGCTGGAGCAGGGAGCGCCCGGGCAGCTTCTTGCGGACGAGGGACTTCTTGACAGCTCTGCTCTTGCTGCGCTGGCGCCTGCCGGAGCGGGTTCCGCCCAGGGGCCACGCGCCTTGGATCCATGGCGCCTTCCTGAGGAGGAGGCAGTCGGGGCGCCGCCGGAGCTTCATTGCCCGCGCGGGGTGGGGTGCGGTGGAGTGGAACGGACGGCACAGGAGAGCCCCCTGCGGCGTGGACGAGCTCGGCGACGTGGTCGAGCCATTCTTCGTAGACGTCATCGACGGGGTGGTAGCGCAGGAGCTCATTCGCCGTGATGAGTGCAGCTCGAGCCTGCATGGGCGCGTGGAGCGCCCGTGACGAAGAACCAGCTGGGGTGAGTGAGGGAGTTGCGGTGCGGCCGTCTTGCCGCACGGAGGGATGCTGGGACGATACTTTCCGCTCGTCCCTCGCTGGGCTGGTGGCGGTGTTGACGACAGGCGACGGGGAACGGCAAGGGCGCCCGCCGACGCACCCCTACCTGGTCGGAGGAGAACGGGGTGGTGGAAGATGAATCCCGGCGCACCCCTACCTGGCGCGCCAAATGTCGGATTTCGGGTTCTGGCAAACCCTTGAGGTTCGAACACTGGGGTGCGCGCGGAGCTTTCGTCTCCTACCTACCTGCACCCCTCTGCCTTGCTAGGATCTAAACTAAGGAAAGAACAACACAAGAGACACAGGGTTTATACTGGTTCGGGCCACCGTTGTGGTGTAATACCCTACTCCAGTGTGTGGTGTGGTGGATTGCCTCTTGGGCTGATGATGATGAACAATACAAGGAAGAACAGCCTCGCGAGGGTCTGTTCTTGGCTGGGGCGATGAACTGCTGGGAGGAGCTCAGTCGCCCTTCTCTCTCTCTCTCTCTCTCTCTCTCTCTCTCTCTCTCTCTCTCTCTCTCCCTCGGTCCTCTCTCTGGGTGTTCGTGTGGTCGTCGTCGTCGTCGTTGTTGTTGTTGTTGTTGTTGTTGTTGTTGTCGTTGTCGTTGTTCTTGTCCTCCCTATGATGTGGGTGGCTGGTCCTATTTATAGAGGCCCTGGTCCTCTTCCCAAATATCGAGCGGGAAGGGAGCCAACAATGGCGGGCTAATTTGAAAGGGGACAATTAGTACTAGCTATCCTGACAAAAGTAGTCTTCGCCTGCGCAAAGCTCTGGTGATGACGCCGTCTTGGGCTCCACGGTGACCTCTATCTCGTAGTCCTCCTGGTCTTGGTCTCGTTGCACCGAAATGGCAACCTTTGCCTGATGCCTCGGTACTCCGTGGCTGCGATTGCCCCCTTTGCACCAAAGAGGGAAGGAGGACACTGCGCGGGCTGGCACCCGCCTGGCGCCCTTGGACGTCATGGCTTGCGTCATGGGCACCTCGTGAGGTACCCCGCCTTGGTTTCTCCGCCTCCTCGCGAGCCAGCCTGATGAGGCCGTGCCTGAGGAAGCTCCGCGTCGTCCACCCTGCGAGGCTTGGCCCCTCGCGAGGGTCTTGGGTTTGTGTTGGTGAAGATGGGCCGCGCTGGGCCCCCTTTTGAGCCACGCCGCAGGCCGTAGGCAGGCAAGTCTGGGGATCCCCGTTCCCAGAATGCTGACACAAATGTACAATATCGATTCAATGCTATAAAGATTGGACACTCACATATCACACTTTTTTCTATTTAAATAAGCCTTTTCAGTTGTGCATGCCAAAGTTACAGTGATGTTTCTTCAAACAACCAATGTAGCTATCATGTACATGCATCATTGTTACTCTTGCATTCAAATTCATTAGTCTTGGATGATTTAAGTTTCTATTTTGGAGTAATATATGTAATATTCACATATGAATTCAATGGGTACGCAATTTATGAAATGGAGGCTATGTAATCATATGAGGTAACACTTTTAAGTAGCTGACTACAATATCCATTTCTTTTTATGCACCTCTACACTAACACGTCAATGCATTATGTCTAAAGTAAATAACCAATGGCACTTAATTATCTATTTACACGAGAAATACATATGCTGAGCGTTTGATCCCTTTAGTCAGGATAGCTTCTACTAGCTATCCCCCTTCAAATTGACCGTTGTGGCATCCCTTCCCGCTCAATATTTGGGAAGAGGACCAGGCCTCTATAAATAGGACTAGCCATCACAGTAGGAGGCAACGCATCTTAGACTGGATCCACTCCATCCTCACACCCACCAAGCACAAGAACACCTCTCCTCGGGAGGCTGTTCTTCCCCTTGTACTGTTCATCCTCAGCCCAAGAGGCAATCCACCACACCACACTGGAGTAGGGTATTACACCACAACGGTGGCCCGAACCAGTATAATTCTCGTGTCTCTTGTGTTGCGGGTTCGTCGAGCTAGGCTTTGACATCGCGGTGAGGCTGAGGGCGTGATTAGGTAGGGAGAAATCTTCCTGCGCACCCCAGTGTTCGAACCTCAAGGGTTTTGCCGGAACCCGAAATCCGACATTTGGCGCGCCAGGTAGGGTTGCGCCGAAGCTTTCCTTCTGTCGATCCGCGTCGCATCGTTTCATCGCATCCATGGCGGACGCTCGCCGAGCTCGCGTTGAGCGCTGGGCCGCCCTTGCCGCCCGCGTTGCTCAGACGGCTCCCGTCGGCGGGCCTCCCTGTCGTTCTTCGTCGCCTGCCGCCAATGCCGCAACCGGCCCGGCAGGAAACGAGCAGCAAGCGTCCTTGCTGCACCCCCTCGGTGCGGCGGGATGGCCGCACCGCCACTCCGTCGTTGACCCCGGCCAGCTCGTCGTCTCACGCTCATCGTGCTCCCACGGATGCGCAGGCCGCGCTGCTCAGGGCACGTGAACTCCTGCGCTAACGCCCCGTCGACGACCTCTATGAGGACTGGTTGGACCACCTCGCCGAGTTCGTCAGCGCCGCAGGGGGCTCCCCCGTGCCATCCCTCACGCTGCCTCACCCTCCACCAGCTGCGGGCGACGTGGCCCATGGGGCGCCACCACCACCACCTTCGCACCAAGACGATGTCCTGGCGCCAAGGCATGCGGCCCCCCGGAGCGACCCACTATTTCATGCGCCCGTGCGCGAAGAAGGAAGCTGCCAAGAAGTTCCCCGTCCGTGAGAGAACGCTCCCGTGCTCCCGGCGCCACTGCCTCCACGCTATGACGGCACCCCCGACCTCACGGAGTTCCTGCAGCTCTACGAGCTGAGCATCGAGGCGGCCAACGATGACAAAAAAGTCATGGCGAACTGGTTCCCCATGGCTCTCAAGGATGCCGCTCGTTCGTGGCTCCTGAACCTGCCCCTAGGCTCCATCTCCTCCTGGAACAAGATGCGCGACCGCTTCGTCGCCAACTTTCAAGGCACTCATGACCGCCCTACGGCCGCGGGTCACCTGCGCCGCGTCAAGAAGCAGCCAGGGGAGACCCTATAGAAGTACATCCAGCGCTTCAACAACGTTCGCCTCAAGATCCCCAAGGTGACGGACGAGGCCATCATCTCCGTGTTTTCTGATGGCGTCTGCGACAACAAGATGAAGGGTGAGCTTGCCATCCAAGAGGAGCTATGCACGTCCTTGGAGTTGTTCAACCTGGCGACCAATTGTGCAAGGGCTGAGGAAGGGCGCCTTTCCCTCCTCGAGATCCCAGATGCCGACCTGGAGGAAAAGAAAGCCAAGGCCAGGGACGTGAAGCGCAAGGGAGTGGCCGTACTCGCGACGGAGCCAGACACGAAGCGCGGCCAGGACCAGCCCGAGTCATCCAAGAGCAGCCGACCATTCTGCGCCTTCTGCAACGTTCACAGCCACAACACCAACGACTGTCAAGAGCTCAGGGCCATCTGAGATGGACGCCTCGGTCGACGCCGCGAGCGCAACGACCGGGGCTACGGCGGAGGAGGAGGACGTGGTGGAGGACGCTGGGCGACCGTGGACCTCGCTAGGTGTGGCGTGACCGGCCTCGTGAGGACCGCTGGCAAGATTAGCCTCGCGAAGGCGCCTGGAGGGATCAGCCTCGCGAGGACCGCCCCCAGGGCAACGCTGGTCTTCCTCCGCTACCGCCACCACCAAGAAGGAACGACAACCACCATCAGGACAAGGGGGCTGGGGGCTTCCAGGAGCCGCGGGCTATCGCCTGCATCTTGGGCGGAGCTCAAGCCCCAGCCTCTCAGCGAATCTTCAAGAAGTTTGCTCCCAAGGTGAACGCATTCCTCCCCAGGCTCGAGGCCACACGACCGCTTAGGTGGTCCAAGTGCGCCATCACCATTAGTTCAGCAGATCAGCTCAAGTGCGTAGCCACCACTGGCGCACTCCTGATGCTTTGCTCACCCGTCATCAGGAACGTACAAGTCACCAAGACCCTCATCGACGGCAGCGCAGGGCTTAACGTCCTGTCCGTCGAGACGTTCGACAGCCTTCAAGTGCCCTACGATCAGCTTCAGCCTAACAAGCCCTTCTCGGGAGTGACCGACGGTTCCACCACGCCGATAGGGCAGGTCCACCTCCCTGTCACCTTCGGACAGCGCGACAACTACCGCGCCGAGCTCATCGACTTCGACGTCGCCCACATCCGTCTGCCATATATACAATGCCATCCTCGGGTATTCGGCCCTAGCCAAGTTCACGGCAGTGACACACCACGGCTACAACATCCTCAAGATGCCAGGAAGCGGCGGGATCATCACAGTCCCCTGCAAAGAAACAGATGCGATGTGCTCCCTCGAGTGCGCCTTCCAAGCAACGTCAATCGAAGACCCCGACAACAATGCAGCATAGCACCCTCCTGAGGTCGCCCCTAAGAAGAAGAAGCAGCTACTCCGCACAGGGCCTCAGGAGAGCAGCACCGTAAGTGGTGCCACGTCAGAATCGGCGCCCACTGTTGGTGTACAAAAGTAGGGTCTCTCCTTTTGACCCCTTTACCTGTGCACGGGCAGTCATAGCCACGCGCCGCGGCCACACTTAGCAGGGCAAAGGAGGGAAGCCGGAGAGAAGCCGAAGGCACAAGACGGTCAAGGCAACGCCAAGACCAAAAACACCAAAGAGCAAGAGGGCGAGGTGGACTCCCACGGCAAGGACCTTGCCGGGGCCGCGGCTCCGTGGCCCCGGCAAGAGCCTTGCCTGGGCAACTTGCCCAGTACCAGCAGAGCGAGCCACCCTTGAGCCCAAGAGTTCCAAACGCCGCCAACGACTCCGTTGGAACCAAGGCTCGGGAGGCGCCTCTGTGGTGGCATGCTGATCTTTGTCAAGATCATAAGCATACAAGATCAGATGAGGACCAGAAGACGGTGACCCTCGGCGGTGTAACACCCCGGATGTAACTTACCCAATATGTAATCCAACTCTTGCCGTTTCCGGCCTTAAGTTATTTTATTTTCTCGGGTTCAGGTTTTTGTCTCCGTGTGTTGTTATCGTTGTCATGCATCTCATATCATGTCATCATGTGCATTGCATTTGCATACGTGTTCATCTCATGCATTCGAGCATTTTCTCCGTTGTCCGTTTTGCATTTCGGTGCTTCATTCTCCTCCGGTGGTCATTTCTACCTTTCTTTCGTGTGTGGGGATTAAACATTTCCGGATTGGACCAAGACTTGCCAAGCGGCCTTGGTTTACTACAGGTAGACCGCCTGTCTTGTTTCATACCATTTTTACTTCGTTTGATACTCCAACAGTTAACCGAGGGACCGAAAAGGCCTTGTGTGTGTTGCAGCCCAACACCCTTCCAATTTCGCCCAAAACCCTCTCCATCATCTAGAGCGTTCGATCACGATCGCGTGGCCGAAAACCGCACCTCATTTGGACTCTCCTAGCTCCCTCTATGCCTATATATAGACCCCCTCATCCAAATCTCGGATCCCCTCCTCAAAACCCTAAAATCCCATATCCGCCGCACCGGACATGTCTGGCCCGCGCTGGACAACGTCTGCCGCCACCCGCGACCACCCACGGGCCGCCACGTGTCCCTCCGACTTCCTCGCGCCGCCGGCCCGCCGGGCCCAACGCCGGCCCCCTCCGTCCCACGCCCGGGCCTCGCCTCCTCCTCCCGAGCGCCGCCCGACGCCGCTGCCCCCGCGCCGCCTTCCTCAATGCCGGGCGCCCCGCCACCGCGCGCAGGTCGCCGCCCGAGCTCTGGCGACTGGACCTCCTCGCCGCCCCTCGCCTCAAGTCCGGCTCCGCCCCGGCCGCGCCGCCCCGCGCCGCCGACGGCCTCCGCCCCGGCGTCCTCACCCGAGCTTCGGCCGGCCTCGTCCCCTCCTCCGCGGCAAGTCCCATCTCCGGTGACCTCGAGTTCTCCGGCGAACCTCGGATTGCGTGCAGCTACAGTAACCCTCCAGATCTAGATCCGGAAACGATTGACTTTTTGCCCGAAACCCTAGCTCATATGCTCCTATTCATTGCATCGTAACTCCGCATCCGTAGCTCCGTTTTTGGCATATAGCATATCAAAATGTTCGCCTCAGAGAGTACATCATTTCATTCCATTGCATCATTTTCATTTGAGTTCATCTTGATGCCCAAAATGCAGTTAGAAGAGTGCTACTTGAGATAATTGTCAAATCTGCTGCTCCATTTAGATATTGGTCATTTTTGCCATGATTATTGTGTGCATGATATGCCCTGGTGCTCTACATGTGTTTTGTTAAGGGTTTTGCCATCTTTCGAGAGGTGCAACCCATGTATTTTTGTGATGTGTGTGGTGACCAGCACAAGCTTGCAAAGTGAGGCACTTGGTAATTCTGATTTCAGGGACTTAGCATTTCCACTAAGTCCTTAACCTGTTTATCTCATATTGCCATATGTTCATGTTGTTTCCTAGTGATCCGTGCCACTTTTGAGGATGATCAGTAAGGATGTTTTATTAACCTTGTAGTGCTATATCCATCCATGTCTTTGTTTGCAATTATGGAGCAACCTAGCTTGAGTCAATCGAGCTCTACTTTTGCTACTTCGTGAATCTGGGCAGATTGTCTACTTGTTAGCAATTTTGCCGGGGATGTTGTAGTCAATCCGTGCATCCTATGTTATTGTTCTTGCCATGTCTAGCTTGAATTTTGTGTATTCTTGCTGGATGTATGCTTAGCTTTTCATGACTTGCTCTGTAGTGAGTGCATCGAGCTCGTAAACATGCCTACTTGATATCTGTTTTCCGCATGTGCCAGTTTTCACTAAGTCTGAAAACTAATTATGCTTTTGCTATGTTCAGATGCTTGCAAATGTGTTTTCTGATCCCTTTTGGCTCAAGGTCACTAAGGGACTTTTGTTAAGCTCTTTGAGTAGCTCCATGCCATGTTTTACTTTGCCATATTCAGGTCCTGTAGCATGTAGTTTTGTTGCTCCAAAGAGTGCTATCTGATCTGAGTTTCCAGACAAGTGTTAATTTCACTAAGTCTGAGATCTGTTTACCATATGCATTTTTCCCATGCTTGTTTGAACCTGTTAATGGATGAATTGGCTGTAGCTCAGTGCTAGAATTTTGTTAAGCATCATGAATGCATCCCTGTCATGTATTTTGATGCCATGTTTGAGTGTTGTAGCTTGTTCATCTCATTGCATTTAGATGGCTACTTGCTGTAAATTGCAGACCGGTGTCATATTTGAATCGCTTGCCATTTCCAAACCGTAACTCCGATTCCGGTGATCTTTATATTGTTTTCAAGCGACTTCATCTCATCTTTCCAGTGGCACACTTGGATTTCCATGTTGAGGCCAGGTTCATGCATCCCTTGTCAAATATTGCATATGCATCCCGCATCGCATCCCGCATAGCATACCATCTTTGCATCATATTGTTTGAGCTTTGCACGTGGTTGATTGTGTCCTTGTTGCTTGTTTGTATTGTTTGGGTAGAGACGGGAGATGAGTTCGCTAACGAGGAGCCCGTTGAGTTTGCTTTCGAGGATCCAGGCAACTCTGACAACTTTGCAGGCAAGATGATCATACCCTCGAAATCACTACTATCTTTGCTTTGCTAGATGCTCGCTCTTTTGCTATGCCATGCTACGATGCCTACCACTTGCTTTCAAGCCTCCAAAATTTCCATGTCAAACCTCTAACCCACCATGTCCTAGCAAACCGTTGATTGGCTATGTTACCGCTTTGCTCAGCCCCTCTTATAGCGTTGCTAGTTGCAGGTGAAGATTGGAGACCGTTCCTTGTTGGAACACTATTTACTTGTTGGGATATCATTATATTGCCATGTTATCTTAATGCGTCTATATACTTGGTAAAGGGTGGAAGGCTCGGCCTCTCGCCTAGTGTTTTGTTCCACTCTTGCCGCCCTAGTTTCCGTCATATCGGTGTTATGTTCCCGGATTTTGCGTTCCTTACGCGGTTGGGTTATAATGGGAACCCCTTGATAGTTCGCCTTGATTAAAGCTTTTCCAGCAATGCCCAACCTTGGTTTTACCATTTGCCACCTAGCCTCTTTTTCCCTTGGGTTTCCGGAGCCCGAGGGTCATCTTATTTAAACCCCCCCGGGCCAGTGCTCCTCTGAGTGTTGGTCCACCTGTCAGCTGCCGGTGGCCACCAGGGGCAACTCTGGGCTGGCCTACCCGTACCTAAGACAATCTGAGTGTGCCCTAAGAAAGAGATATGTGCAGCTCCTATCGGGATTTGTCGGCACATTCGGGCGGTGTTGCTGGTCTTGTTTTAACCTGTCGAAGTGTCTTGAAGAACCGAGGTACCGAGTCTGATCGAAATGTCTCGGGAGGAGGTCTATTCCTTCGTTGACCATGAGAGCTTGTCATGGGCTAAGTTGGGACACCCCTGCAGGGATTTGAACTTTCGAAAGTCGTGCCCGCGATTATGGGCAGATGGGAATTTGTTAACGTTCGGTTGTAGAAAACCTGAAGTTGACCTTAATTAAAATACATCAACCGCGTGTGTAACCATGATGGTCTCTTTCCGGCGGAGTCCGGGAAGTGAACACGGTGTTGGAGTTATGCTTGACGTAGGTTGCTATAGGATCACTTCTTGATCATACTTTTATCGACCGTGCTTTGCCTTCTCTTCTCGCTCTCATTTGCGTATGTTAACCACCATATATGCTAGTCGCTTGCTGTAGCTCCACCTCATACCTTTACCTTACCCATAAGCTTAAATAGTCTTGATCGCGAGGGTGCGAGATTGCTGAGTCCTTGTGGCTCACAGATTACTATTAAACCAGATGCAGGGCCTGATGATTCCGCTCCAGGTGACGCGCTCGATCTCAAGAGGGAGTTCGACGAGGACTCTCAACGATACTATGTTTCCTTTCCTGATGATTAGTAGTGGTGCCCTGTTGGGGGTGATCGGGACCGTGTCGCATGTTGGGTTATCTTTTATTTTGGCGCCGTAGTCGGGCCATGAGTGTTTGAATGATGTAATGTTATTTATGTACCTTGATTGACGTGGAGAGTGTAAGCCAACTATGTTATCTCCCCTTTTATTATCTATATATTACATGGGTTGTTGTGAAGATTGCCTAACTTGCGACATATGCCTTCAATGCGATTATGCATGTAAGTCATGCCTCGACACGTGGGAGATATAGCCGCATCGAGGGTGTTACAAGTTGGTAATTAGAGCCTTCCCCGACGTTAGGAGCCACCACTGATTGATCGTTTTTAGCAGCCGAGTTGTGTCTAGAAAAATGTTTTGAGTCATTTAGGAATTATATACCGGAGTGTTTAGGAATTCTTTTTACTTCCCAGTCTCCTCATCGCTCTGGTAAGGCATCCTGACGTAGAGTTTTGACTCTTCTCTTCTCAAATTTCACTAAAAAAATTTAGGCTCATGCGGGTATCTTGGAATCGTTCAGATGGTTTTGTGACGAGAACATTTTCTTGGTGCCTCCTGTCAGGGGTTTTGTGGAAGTGTCCAGGGGAGTTGAGCTCTGAGGTGTTGTTGTCATAATTTTATCGTTGTAGTTCTGGAATACCTGAGTTTAGTACACCGACATCGAAAATCTCTTTTATGCAGTTCGTTGGTGAGATAACCTCGACGCCACCCAGTACTGGGGCGGGAGTTCGGGAGTATCGCCATAACTTGCATAACGGATGCTTTTCGAAGGTTGAGGTAGATGGTTTCCGAAGTTTTTCTCGGTTATGTGTTGAAGGATGGATACAGCTGGATGTAGGATTTGCTAGATTTGGGTGAGATATTATGCTTCCCCTGTATCCCCAACACCTGATTGCATAACCGGAAAGGTTCGGGAGTTTCATAGGTGGGAAATCAAGTAGCTCTTAGGATATCTTTCCGAGAGATGTATGGTATGAAATTGGGGTTCGACGTCTAGTGGTCCGCCTATTCACGGTCGGTTTTATAATGGTCTCGTTATGTCTTAAAGAGTCCTTGGCTATGCCGACTCGGGGACGCTTCGTATGTCATGTGCACTGCCTTGTACATGATGGTGCTATACGATCGAGCCCGTGTAGGCCCCACCACGAAAACTTCGGACGAAATCTCTATCATATGTTTGTTTCGGCTTATTCCGCAAGCCAATCCTTGTTTTGTTTTGAGTTGTGGTATTCGAGTTGCTTCGAAGTCAAGTGTTGATTCCATACCTTCCCCAAATGGTGTTCTCATACTCCGATGTGAATACCAATCCTTCTTGATAATCGAGATTGTCATGTCAATCCTCTTCTCAACCGGTGTGCTTCTCCTCAAGTGGATCCGTTCACTTCAACATTCGCAAGACCAATTATCACTTCTTCTCAACGGTGTTCGTTTCATCCATTCCAAATTGTCTTTGTTTTTCCCGCCCTCCCTCCCTTGTTTTTCTTTAAGGACTCAGACTTCTTAATCGAGTATCCATCTTATTGAGGTGAAGTCTCTTCATTCTTTTCCTTCAATGTCCTTATCCGGTGATTCTCATGAAGATTCTAACGGAGCTTCAAGTTTGTCTCTCATCACTCGTGTTCTTCTTCGGTGGAACCAATTCAAGCTTTTGGTGTTGATCGTATTCTTTTCCGTATTTCAATGTTTTCTCATGCCGGTGCAATTCTTAATCGTTCACCTCTCGCTATTCTATTGTCCCGGAGTGCTCAAGATATCTTAGAAGGCTCGTTTTTTTCATTCAAGATCAGTTCAATCTATTTCGAGGTGGTTATCTCTTTCAAGTCATTTAATTCCACCGGTGCAACCTCTCTTTTAAATCTTTTCAACGGTGTATCTTTTCAGTGGGCCCTAACCCACAGGTCTTTTCCCAGGATCTTACCTGACTCTTCTTATTTTCCCGAAGCTATCCTCAAATTTCTTTTTGAAGTTTGACGTAAGAATGATTTTTCTTCAGTTAGATGTATTTCTCCAAGATCTTTTCAATTCTTTTCATTGTTGGCTCTACCTCTTCGCTTTTCATTCTTCCGGAGTGTCTAAATAATTCATGGTGGTGTTTTCTCATCGTCATTCTCGAATTTTGAAGACTGAAGAAGGGTTTACCTCCATATCTTATCCGTTCTCTCAGAGATTCCGGATTCCAGTCAAGCCATCCTCTTATATTTGTTTTCGATTGTCAGAATTCTTTTCACCTATCCGGAGCAATTCAAGAGCCTTCTCAGTTGGATTATCCGGAGTCCATAAATTCAGATTTATTCATTCCAGCTTTCAGCTCTCATACTCTAAATCATACTGGTGCGTCGTTCAAGTGTTCTGTAATCAGCTCGTCATCTCTTCGTTCTCATGTATCTAAATCCTCTCAGGCATCTTCGCTTATTTGCTAATTCTTCCCGGTGTTTCTCTATCTTTTCTTTGTTTGTTTCCAATTAATCCGGTGGTTCGTTTAAGATCTTTTCCTTGGGTATCACATCACTTCATTCGCTCTTCCAAACCCTTCCGGTGGTTCCTTCAATACCTTTCCAAGTTTGCATTATATCCCTCTTAATCTTTTCCACGAGAATAAGTAATATGTCAAATCCGTTGATTGTCATCAATTTAATTGATGAAGGATAAACATAATGTAATTCTTATTCTTGTTTCATCGAGTAAATTCAATTCCTTATTCCGGAGCCTCATCAAAACTCTCAGTTTCACTTGTTTAATCTTTCTTTCCGGAGCTCAAAGTTATTTAATTATATCATTCCAAAGATCTATCTAATCATTGCAAGGATTCACCTTGTGTTTTCAACTTCTCTTTCCTTTCGATTGATCATTCTTTTATTACCAGAGTTCTTCATGGAGGCTCTACATAATGATTCACCACGGATTTAATCCGTTCTGAAACATTCATCAAGATTATTTTCAGAGGAGTTCAAGTATTTGTAATCTTGCTATCCGGAGTGCAATTCTTTCTTCCGTATTATTGGAGGTGGTATATGTCATTCTTGATAATTTGAGTTCATGTTTTCATGATTCACATGGTGTCAAGAGTGAGATATTTTAAATCCATCAATCTCGTCATTGGAGTTATCTTGGGTTATATTTCACCTAAAGCCTTCCCTAAGGATTGTTGCTACTTATGGTGCTCATATATGACCCAAGTTCTTCATTTATCCTCCCGGTGAAATAAGTTTTTCTCGTCTCCTCGTTCATATCAATCCAATTCTTTTTCCCGTGAGTGGCAGGTTGTCACCTCATAATTTGAGATGTATTCCATAAGACCATATCAAGCGTATTCTTTTCGTTGTTGGGTTTTCCAACAACTCCGTTCTAGCCATTTGTTGTAACCGTGCTCTCTCAAGACCTTGTTTTCCCTTCGTTCCGGAGGCATTGTGATGTTGCTCTCTCCAACCCATCTTCTTGCTTTGTCAGGATCGTGTTCTTTTCGTCCTTATCCTTTTAACCGGCGTGTCATGCCCGCCTTTCGAGTTCTTCCCATCCTGTCAAGTTTTGCCTCCCTTCTCAACCGGAGTGCCGCCTGAAATCGTTCTTACCCTTTGTGCCATTCTTTAAATAGTTCCAGAGGCAGTGTATTGTTGTTTTCATCAAGTATCCCCTAATCTTGTCAAATTCATGTTCAATTCCTTCCATTTACAGTCGGAATGCTGTACAAATTATATCATCCTTAATCCTTCTCTATCTTGTTTTAACCGGAGTGGTCTCAATATATATCTTGCCCTTCAACCTTAGGGTTTTTTTTCGCAATGTTCTTTGTCCCTCTTTTCTAACGGAGTGTTTTCGAGTTGGTTCACCTTCTTTGTATTCTTTTCTCGAATCTATTCAACCTCGCAAGGTTCTTTGGTTTCACTCGTTTGTCAAAGAAGCAACTTAGTCTTACCTCTTCTCTTTCTCTTCTGTTTTTCCTCCGGTGCCATCCTAGATCTCGGGACGAGATCCTTTCGTAGTGGTGGAGTGTTGTAACACCCCGGATGTAACTTACCCAATATGTAATCCAACTCTTGCCGTTTCCGGCCTTAAGTTATTTTATTTTCTCGGGTTCAGGTTTTTGTCTCCGTGTGTTGTTATCGTTGTCATGCATCTCATATCATGTCATCATGTGCATTGCATTTGCATACGTGTTCATCTCATGCATTCGAGCATTTTCTCCGTTGTCCGTTTTGCATTTCGGCGCTTCATTCTCCTCCGGTGGTCATTTCTACCTTTCTTTCGTGTGTGGGGATTAAACATTTCCGGATTGGACCAAGACTTGCCAAGCGGCCTTGGTTTACTACCGGTAGACCGCCTGTCAAGTTTCATACCATTTTTACTTCGTTTGATACTCCAACAGTTAACCGAGGGACCGAAAAGGCCTTGTGTGTATTGCAGCCCAACACCCTTCCAATTTTTCCCAAAACCCTCTCCATCATCTAGAGCGTTCGATCACGATCGCGTGGCCGAAAACCGCACCTAATTTGGACTCTCCTAGCTCCCTCTATGCCTATATATAGACCCCCTCATCCAAATCTCGGATCCCCTCCTCGAAACCCTAAAATCCCAGATCCACCGCCCCGGACGTGTCCGGCCCGCGCTGGACAATGTCCGCCGCCACCCGCGACCACCCACGGGCCGCCACGTCTCCCTCCGGCTCCCTCGCGCCGCCGGCCCGCCGGGCCCAAGGCCGGCCCCCTTCGT
>NC_057800.1:510718760-510726665 GCF_018294505.1 Triticum aestivum | reverse complement strand
GCCCGAGCTCTGGCGACTGGACCTCCTCGCCGCCCCTCGCCTCAAGTCCGGCTCCGCCCCGGCCACGCCGCCCCGCGCCGCCGACGGCCTCCGCCCCGGCGTCCTCACCCGAGCTTCGGCCGGCCTCGTCCCCTCCTCCGCGGCAAGTACCATCTCCGGTGACCTCGAGTTCTCCGGCGAACCTCAGATTGCGTGCAGCTACAGTAACCCTCCAGATCTAGATCCGGAAACAGTTGACTTTTTGCCTGAAACCCTAGCTCATATGCTCCTGTTGATTGCATCGTAACTCCGCATCCGTAGCTCCGTTTTTAGCATATAGCATATCAAAATGTTCGCCTCAGAGAGTACATCATTTCATTCCAGTGCATCATTTTCATTTGAGTTAATCTTGATGCCCAAAATGCAGTTAGAAGAGTGCTACTTGAGATAATTGTCAGATCTGCTGCTCCATTTAGATATTTGTCATTTTTGCCATGATTATTGTGTGCATGATATGCCCTGGTGCTCTACATGTGTTTTGTTAAGGGTTTTGCCATCTTTCGAGAGGTGCAACCCATGTATTTTTGTGATGTGTGTGGTGACTAGCACAAGCTTGCAAAGTGAGGCACTTGGTAATTCTGATTTCAGGGACTTAGCATTTCCACTAAGTCCTTAACCTGTTTATCTCATATTGCCATATGTTCATGTTGTTTCCTAGTGATCCGTGCCACTTTTGAGGATGATCAGTAAGGATGTTTTATTAACCTTGTAGTGCTATATCCATCCATGTATTTGTTTGCAACTATGGAGCAACCTAGCTTGAGTCAATCGAGCTCTACTTTTGCTACTTCGTGAATCTGGGCAGATTGTCTACTTGTTAGCAATTTTGCCGGGGATGTTGTAGTCAATCCGTGCATCCTATGTTATTGTTCTTGCCATGTCTAGCTTGAATTTTGTGTATTCTTGATGGATGTATGCTTAGCTTTTCATGACTTGCTCTGTAGTGAGTGCATCGAGCTCGTAAACATGCCTACTTGATATCTGTTTTCCACATGTGCCAGTTTTCACTAAGTCTGAAAACTGATTATGCTTTTGCTATGTTCACATGCTTGCAAATGTGTTTTCTGATCCCTTTTGGCTCAAGGTCACTAAGGGACTTTTGTTAAGATCTTTGAGTAGCTCCATGCCATGTTTTACTTTGCCATGTTCAGGTCCTGTAGCATGTAGTTTTGTTGCTCCAAAGAGTGCTATCTGATCTGAGTTTCCAGACAAGTGTTAATTTCACTAAGTCTGAGATCTGTTTACCATATGCATTTTTCCCATGCTTGTTTGAACCTGTTAATGGATGAATTGGCCGTAGCTCAGTGCTAGAATTTTGTTAAGAATCATGAATGCATCCCTACAATGTATTTTGATGCCATGTTTGACTGATGTAGCTTGTTCATCTCATTGCATTTAGATGGCTACTTGTTGTAAATTGCAGACCGGTGTCATATTTGAATTGCTTGCCATTTCCAAACCGTAACTCCGATTCCGGTGATCTTTACATCGTTTTCAAGCGATTTCATCTCATCTTTCTTGTGGCACACTTGGATTTCCATGTTGAGGCCAGGTTCATGCATCCCTTGTCAAATCTTGCATATGCATCCTGCATCGCATCCCGCATAGCATACCATCTTTGCATCATATTGTTTGAGCTTTGCACGTGGTTGATTGTGTCCTTGTTCCTTGTTTGTCTTGTTTGGGTAGAGCCGGGAGACGAGTTCGCTAACGAGGAGCCCGTTGAGTTTGCTTTCGAGGATCCAGGCAACTCTGACAACTTTGCAGGCAAGATGATCATACCCTCGAAATCACTACTATCTTTGCTTTGCTAGATGCTCGCTCTTTTGCTACGCCATGCTACGATGCCTACCACTTGCTTTCAAGCCTCCCAAATTGCCATGTCAAACCTCTAACCCACCATGTCCTAGCAAACCATTGATTGTCTATCTTACCGCTTTGCTCAGCCCCTCTTATGGCGTTGCTAGTTGCAGGTAAAGATTGGAGACCGTTCCTTGTTGGAACACTATTTACTTGTTGGGATATCATTATATTGCCATGTTATCTTAATGCATCTATATACTTGGTAAAGGGTGGAAGGCTCGGCCTCTCGCCTAGTGTTTTGTTCCACTCTTGCCGCCCTAGTTTCCGTCATATCGGTGTTATGTTCCCGGATTTTGCATTCCTTACGCGGTTCGGTTATAATGGGAACCCCTTGATAGTTCACCTTGATTAAAGCTTTTCCAGCAATGCCCAACCTTGGTTTTACCATTTTCCACCTAGCCTCTTTTTCCCTTGGGTTTCCGGAGCCCGAGGGTCATCTTATTTAAACCCCCCCGGGCCACGTGCTCCTCTGAGTGTTGGTCCACCTGTCAGCTGCCGGTGGCCACCAGGGGCAACTCTGCGCTGGCCTACCCGTACCTAAGACAATCTGAGTGTGCCCTAAGAAAGAGATATGTGCAGCTCCTATCGGGATTTGTCGGCACATTTGGGCGGTGTTGCTGGTCTTGTTTTAACCTGTCGAAGTGTCTTGAAGAACCGAGGTATGGAGTCTGATCGGAACGTCTCGGGAGGAGGTCTATTCCTTTGTTGACCGTGAGAGCTTGTCATGGGCTAAGTTGGGACACCCCTGCAGGGATTTGAACATTCGAAAGCCGTGCCCGCGGTTATGGGCAGATGGGAATTTGTTAACGTCCGGTTGTAGAAAACCGGAAGTTAACCTTAATTAAAATACATCAACCGCATGTGTAACCGTGATGGTCTCTTTCCGGCAGAGTCCGGGAAGTGAAAATGGTGTTGGAGTTATGCTTGACGTAGGTTGCTATAGGATCACTTTTTGATCATACTTTTATCGACCGTGCTTTGCCTTCTCTTCTCGCTCTCATTTGTGTATGTTAGCCACCATATATGCTAGTCGCTTGCTGCAGCTCCACCTCATACCTTTACCTTACCCATAAGCTTAAATAGTCTTGATTGCGAGGGTGCGAGATTGCTGAGTCCTTGTGGCTCACAGATTACTATTAAACTAGATGCAGGGCATGATGATTCCGCTCCAGGTGACGTGCTCGAGCTCAAGTGGGAGTTCGACGAGGACTCTCAATGATACTATGTTTCCTTTCCTGATGATCAGTAGTGGTGCCCTGTTGGGGGTGATCGGGACCGTGTCGCATGTTGGGTTATCTTTTATTTTGGCACCGTAGTCGGGCCATGAGGTTTGAATGATGTAATGTTAAATATGTACCTTGATTGACGTGGCGAGTGTAAGCCAACTATGTTATCTCCCCTTTTATTATCTATATATTACATGGGTTGTTCTGAAGATTGCCTAACTTGCGACTTATGCCTTCAATGCGATTATGCCTCTAAGTCGTGCCTCGACACGTGGGAGATATAGTCGCATCGAGGGTGTTACACGCGGGATCCTAGCCGAGGAGATCCAAGGGACGACTGCAACGCCATGGCAAGACCCTTGTCAGGCCCCCGGCAAGGCCCTCGCCGATTACATCAGTGGGGCCACAGCCAGGCCCGCGTCGACCAAGACTCTGCCGCCGTTTGCACGCAGCTGCCAGCCAACCAGCTGGGCAGGCACCTGTGTGGCAACATGCGGCTTCCGAGCCAACTCAGCACGCACCTGCGTGGTGGCATGCAGATCATCGTGAAGACCGTACCATCATGCCACGTCAGCTGCCTGCCTTCCTACATGGTGCCACATGCATCACTGGCCTGGGCGCGTGTCGAAGCAAGGCTAGGCGGCGACGGACGGGACGGGCCTCGTTCCCGTCCCCAATAAAGATAAGGGACACCTAAGCGATGCATTAAATGCGTATTGTCCTGTAATAAGGGCGATAAGCCGGCAGCACTGTAGACCTTTTAGCCTCTTGTGTGCCATACTGGAGAGGATTTTGGCTCTTTTGGGCAAATTACACCCCGTAGCTAGCTCAAGAACACAAGAACACTCAATACATCCACCAAAGCAGGACTAGGGTATTACGCATCCTCGCGGCCCGAACCTGGGTAAACGATCCGTGTGCTTCCTGTTAGACCTGCTCTTCTCATGGCCCCCCGCCCCGCCAACCGTAGTAGGGATTTTCGTGCTGAATTTTTTGATATATTATACGTTTTTTCCCACATTGTATGCAAAAGTTATAGCCGTTCTACATTTTCCTACACTTTTTGCAAAACATGTCCAAATTCAAGTTTTCAAATTTTCCTAACTAGTAGATGTAGTAATATAACTACCTCTCGAAGGATTTTATTTTTTGAAGTTTTTATCATTTTCTTTTGATTTTTTCAGAACTGAAATGGCGACACACGGGACGGCTGCACCGCCACTCCGCCGTTGACCCCGATCAGCTCGTCGTCTCACTCTCATCGCGCTCCCACGGACGCGCAGGCCGCGCTGCACATGGCACGTGAACTCCTGCACTACCGCCCCGTCGACGACCTCTATGAGGACTGGTTGGACCGCCTCGCCGAGTTCGTCAGTGCCGCAGGGGGCTCCCCCGTGCCATCCCTCTCGCTGCCTCACCCTCCACCAGCTGCGGCGACGTGGCCCATGGGCTGCCACCACCACCACCTCCACACCAAGACGACGTCCTGTCGCCAAGGCATGCGGCCCCCCGGAACGACCCACTATGTCGGGCGCCCGTGCGCGAAGAAGGAAGCTGCCAAGATGTTCCCCGTCCGCGAGAGAACGCTCCCGTGCTCCCGGCGCCACTGCGACAAGACTGCGAGCCGCCTGCAGTGGCGGTGCGCGGGCATCAAGGGTAGGCTCCACATTAGCAAAGGGTCCCTATGGCCACGCGGGCTGCCGCGCCTTCACTCCTGAGCTGCGTAGTGTCGCATGGTCGGGCAAGTTCAAGCCCGACCTTCCTCCACGCTATGACGGCACCCACGACCCCGCGGAGTTCCTGCAGCTCTACGAGTTGAGCATCCAGGCGGCCAACGGCGACGAAAAAGTCATGGCGAACTGGTTCCCCATGGCTCTCAAGGATGGCGCTCGTTCGTGGCTCCTGAACCTGCCCCTAGGCTCCATCTCCTCCTGGAACGAGATGCGCGACCGCTTCGTCGCCAACTTTCAGGGCACTCGGGACCGCCCTCCGGCCGCGGGTCACCTGCGCCGCGTCAAGCAGCAGCCAGGGGAGACCCTCCAAAAGTACATCAAGCGCTTCAACAACGTTCGCCTCAAGATCCCCAAGGTGACGGACGAGGCCATCATCTCCGTGTTTTCTTATGGCGTCTGCGACGTCAAGATGAAGGATGAGCTCGCCATCCATGAGGAGCTATGCACGTCCTTGGAGTTGTTCAACCTGGCGACCAAGTGTGCAAGGGCCGAGGAAGGGCGCCTTTCCCTCCTCGAGCTCCCAGATGCCGACCTGGAGGAGAAGAAAGCCAAGGCCAAGGACGTGAAGCGCAAGGGAGTGGCCGTACTCGTGACGGAGCCAGACACGAAGCGCTGCCGGGACTAGCCCGAGTCATCCAAGAGCAGCCGACCATTCTGCGCCTTCCACAACGTTCACAGCCACAACACCAACGACTGTCAAGAGCTCAGGGCCATCCGAGATGGACGCCTCGGTCGACGCCGCGAGCGCAACGACCGGGGCTACGGACGAGGAGGAGGACGTGGTGGAGGACGCTGGGATGACCGTGGCCCTCGCCAGGAGTGGCGTGACCGGCCTCGTGAGGACCGCTGGCAAGATTATCCTCGCGAAGGCACCTGGAAGGATCAGCCTCGCGACGACCGCCCCCAGGGCAACGCTGGTCTTCCTCCACTACCTCCACCACCAAGAAGGAACGACGACCACCATCAGGACAAGGGGGCTGGGGGCTTCCAGGAGCCGCGGGCTATCGCATGCATCTTGGGCGGAGCTCAAGCCCCAGCCTCTCAGCGAATCTTCAAGCAGTTTGCTCGCGAGGTGAACGCATTCCTCCCCAGGCTCGAGGCCACATGACCTCTTAGGTGGTCCAAGTGCACCATCACCATTAGTTCAGCAGATCAACTCAAGTGCGAAGCCACCGCTAGCGCACTCCCGATGCTTTACTCACCCGTCATCAGCAACATACAAGTCACCAAGACCCTCATGGACGGCGGCGCAGGGCTTAACGTCCTGTCCGTCGAGACGTTCGACAGCCTTCAAGTGCCCTACGATCATCTTTAGCCTACCAAGCCCTTCTCGGGAGTGACCGATGGTTCCACAACGCCGATAGGGCAGGCCCACCTCCCTGTCACCTTTGGACAGCGCGACAACTACCGCACCGAGCTCATCGACATCGACGTCGCCCACATCCGTCTGCCATATATACAATGCCATCTTCGGGTATCCGGCCCTAGACAAGTTCATGGCAGTGACACACCACGGCTACAACATCCTCAAGATGCCAGGAAGCGGCGGGATCATCACAGTCCCCTGCAAAGAAACAGATGCGATGTGCTCCCTCGAGTGCGCCTTCCAAGCAACATCAATCGAAGACCCCGACAACAATGCAGCATAGCACCCACCTGAGGTCGCCCCTAAGAAGAAGAAGCAGCTACTCCGCATAGGGCCTCAGGAGAGCGGCACCGCAAGTGGTGCCACGTCAGAATCGGCGCCCGCTGTTGGTGTACAAAAGTAGGGTCTCTCCTTTTGACACCTCTACCTGTGCACGGGCAGTCATAGCCACGCGTCGTGGCCACACTTAGCAGGGCAAAGGAGGGAAGCCGGAGAGAAGCCAAAGGCACAAGACGGTCAAGGCAATGCCAAGACCAAAAACACCAAAGAGCGGGAGGGCGAGGTGGACTCCCTCGGCAAGGACCTTGCCGGGGCCGCGGCCCCGGCAAGAGCCTTGCCAGGGCAACTTGCCTAGTACCAGCAGCGCGAGCCACCCTTGAGCCCAAGATTTCCAAACGCCGCCAATGACTCTGTTGGAACCAAGGCTCGGGAGGCACCTCTGTGGTGGCATGCAGATATTTTTCAAGATCATAAGCATACAAGATCAGATGAGGACCAGAAGACAACGACCCTCGGCGGGATCCTAGCCGAGGAGATCCATGGGACGACTGCAACGCCACGGCAAGACCCTTGCTAGGCTCGCGGCAAGGCCCTTGCCGATTACATCAGTGGGGCCACAGCCAGGCCCGCGTCGATCAAGACTCCGCCGCCGTTTGCACGTAGCTGCCAGCCCAACCAGCTGGGCAGGCACCTGCGTGGCAACATGCGGCTTCCGAGCCAACTCAGCAAGCACCGGTGTGGTGGCTTGCAGATCTTCGTGCAGACCCTACCACCGTGCCACCTCAGCTGCCTGCCTTCCTACATGGCGCCACATGCATCGCTTGCCTGGGCGCATGTCGAAGCAAGGCTAGGCGGTAATGGACGGGACGGGCCTCGTTCCTATCCCCGATAAAGCTAAGGGACACCTAAGCGATGCATTAAATGCGTCTTGTCCTATAATAAGGGCGATAAGCCGGCAGCACTGTAGACCTTTTCACCTCCTATGTGCCATACTTGAGAGGATTTCGGCTTTTTTGGGCAAATTACACCCCGTAGCTAGCTCAAGAACACAAGAACACTCAATGCATCCGCCAAAGCAGGACTAGGGTATTACGCATCCTCGCGGCCCAAACCTAGGTAAACGATCCGTGTGCTTCCTGTTAGACCTGCTGTTCTCACGACCCCGCGCCCCGCCAACCGTAGTAGGGATTTTCGTGCTGAATTTTTTGATATATTATACGTTTTTTTTCGACATCGTATGCAAATGTTATAGCCATTTTACATTTTCCCTACACTTTTTGCAAAACATGTCCAAATTTAAGTTTTCAAATTTTCCTAACTAGTAGATGTAGTAATATAACTACCTCTCGAAGGATTTTATTTTTTGAAGTTTTTATTATTTTCTTTTGATTTTTTCAGA
>NC_057800.1:510666739-510718561 GCF_018294505.1 Triticum aestivum | reverse complement strand
ATTGCCCTATAGTGTCGGTTTGTGTCACAAACCGGTACTATAGGTCAGACCCCTTTAGTACCGGTTCGTGGCACAAACCGGTACTAAAGGTTAGCCCTTTAGTACCGGTTTGTGACACGAACCGACACTAAAGGTGATCGTGGGGCCCCGGCCTGACGCCAGCCTGCCATCACCCCTTTAGTACCGGTTCGTGGCACGAAGCGGTACTAAAGGTTCAACACGAACCGACATTAATGCATAGCCGTTCGAACCGGCACTAATGGTACCATTAGTGTCGGCTCAAATTCAAACCGGCACTAATGTGCTTCACGTTTGACCCTTTTTCTACTAGTGTATCTCTACTCTAATAAAAAACAGAGTTGGTAATGATGATGTTCCTGCCATCCTGCAATATAGGCCATCCGATTTATATCCGACGGACAGGAAGGAAACTATGGCAATTTTGCAAAAAGGTACCCACACCCCTCTCCGCATTTGCAAATAAGGCATTCCCTCGTTCATCATTTTCTCCCACAAGATAAACTTCTCATACAAATGCATCTTGATGTTCCGTGCAACGCATGGGCATCTTGCTAGTAGGGAGACGGAGTTTGTGTGACACATATCTAGCTATATTAAGGGATAGGTAGATAGCATATGTGTGAGAGACATTAGTGGATGTGGGTGGGCGGAATTAAAGGGGTGGGCTTGTTAGACATAGAGAGCGTGTGTGTTTCTGTGTGAGAGACTTGTAGGACGGGGTAGAAAGACGAATTTAACCCTGATGGAGGGAGAGAAATACACGAAGTGCGCGTGCGTGATTCCGATGCCCACAGGGAAATGAGATATGTATGCGTGTGAGAGAGATTGCACAATTCATTCACGTATCACTATCTAGCGATCGTGGACGTGCATCGCTTGAACATAAGTCAATATCTACTTCGTATCGTGGCCAAAGGTACAATATCGATTCAAAGCTATAAAGATTGGACACTCACATATCACATTTTTTCTATTTAAATAAGCCTTTTAAGTTGTGCATGCCAAAGTTACAGTGATGTTTCTTCAAACAACCAATGTAGCTATCATGTACATGCACCATTGTTACTCTTGCATTCAAATGCATTAGTCTTGGATGATTTAAGTTTCTATTTTGAAGTAATATATGTAATATTCATATATGAATTCAACGGGTACGCAATTTATGAAATGGAGGCTATGTAATCATATGAGGTAACACTTTTAAGTAGCTGACTACAATATCCATTTCTTTTTGTGCACCTCTACACTAACACGTCAATGCATTGTGTTTAAAGTAAATAACCAATGGCACTAAATTATCTATTTACACGAGAAATACATAGGCTGAGCGTTTGATCCCTTTAGTCAGGATTGCTTCTACTAGCTGTCCCCCTTCAAATTGGCCGTTGTGGCATCCCTTCCCGCTCAATATTTGGGAAGAGGACCAGGCCTCTATAAATAGGACTAGCCACCACAGTAGGAGGCAACGCATCTTAGACTGGATCCACTCCATCCTCACACCCACCAAGCACAAGAACACGTCTCCTTAGGAGGCTTTTCTTACCCTTGTATTGTTCATCCTCAGCCCAAGAGGCAATCCACCACACCACACTGGAGTAGGGTATTACACCACAACGGTGGCCCGAACAAGTATAAATCTCGTGTCTCTTGTGTTGCGGGTTCGTCGAGCTAGGCTTTGACATCGCGGTGAGGCTGAGGGCGTGATTAGGTAGGGAGAAATCTTCGTGCGCACCCCAGTGTTCGAACCTCAAGGGTTTTGCCAGAACCCGAAATCCGACATTTGGCTCGCCAGGTAGGGGTGCGCTGAAGCTTTCCTTCTGTCGATCCGCGTCGTGTCGTTAAATTTCATCCATGGCGGACGCTCGCCGAGCTCGCGCTGAGCGCCGGGCCGCCCTTGCCGCCCGCTTTGCTCAGACGGCTCGTGTCGGCGGGCCTCCCTGTCATTCTCCGTCGCCTTCCGCCAACGTCGCAGCCGGCCCGGCGGGAAACGAGCAGCAAGCGTCCTCGCTGCACCCCTCGGTGCGGCGGGACGGCCGCACCGCCACTCCGCCGTTTACCCCTGTCAGCTCGTCGTCTCACGCTCATCGCGCTCCCACGGACGCGCCGGCTGCGCTGCTCATGGCACGTGAACTCCTGCGCTACCGCCCCGTCGACGACCTCTATGAGGACTGGTTGGACCGCCTCGCCGAGTTCGTCAGTGCCGCAGGGGGATCCCCCGTGCCATCCCTCTCGCTGCCTCACCCTCCACAGCTGCGGGCGACGTGGCCCATGGGGCGCCACCACCACCACCTCCGCACCAAGACGACGTCTTGGCGCCAAGGCATGTGGCCCCCCGCAATGACCTACTATGTCAGGCGCCCGTGCGCGAAGAAGGAAGCTGCCAAGAAGTTCCCCGTCCGCGAGAGAACGCTCCCGTGCACCCGGCGCCACTGCGACAAGACCGCGCGCCGCCTGCAGCAGCGGTGCGCGGGCATCAAGGGCAGGCTCCACATCAGCAAAGGATCCTGACGGCCACGCGGGCTGCCGCGCCTTCACTCCTGAGCTGCGTAGTGCCGCATGGTCGGGCAAGTTCAAGCCCGACCTGCCTCCACGCTATGACGGCACCCCCGACCCCGCGGAGTTCCTGCAGCTCTACGAGCTGAGCATCGAGGCATCCAACGGCGATGAAAAAGTCATGGCGAACTGCTTCCCCATGGCTCTCAAGGATGGCGCTCGTTCGTGGCTCCTGAACCTGCCCCTAGGCACCATCTCATCCTGGAACGAGATGCGCGACCGCTTCGTCGCCAACTTTCAGGGCACTCGCGACCGCCCTCCGGCCATGGGTCACCTGCGCCGCGTCAAGCAGCAGCCAGGGGAGACCCTCCAGAAGTACATCCAGCGCTTCAACAACGTTCACCTCAAGGTCCCCAAGATGACGGGCGAGGCCATCATCTCCGTGTTTTCTGATGGCGTCTGCGACGTCAAGATGAAGGATGAGCGCGCCATCCATGAGGAGCTATGCACGTCCTTGGAGTTGTTCAACCTGGCGACCAAGTGTGCAAGGGCTGAGGAAGGGCGCCTTTCCCTCCTCGAGCTCCCAGATGCCAACCTGGAGGAGAAGAAAGCCAAGGCCAAGGACGTGAAGCACAAGGGAGTGGTCGTACTCGCAACGGAGCTAGACACGAAGCGCGGCCGGGACCAGCCTGAGTCATCCAAGAGGAGCCGACCATTCTGTGCCTTCCACAATGTTCACAGCCACAACACCAACGACTGTCAAGAGCTCAGGGCCATCCGAGATGGACGCCTCGGTCGACGCCGCGAGCGCAACGACCGGGGCTACGGCCGAGGAGGAGGATGTGGTGGAGGATGCTGGGACGACCGTGGCCCTCGCCAAGAGTGGCGTGACCGGCCTTGTGAGGACCGCTGGCAAGATTAGCCTCACGAAGGCGCCTGGAGGGATCAGCCTCGCGAGGACCGCCCCCAGGGAAACGCTGGTCTTCCTCCGCTACCGCCACCACTAAGAAGGAATGACGACCACCATCAGGACAAGGGAGCTGGGGGCTTCTAGGAGCCGCGGGCTATCGCCTGCATCTTGGGCAGAGCTCAAGCCCCAGCCTCTTAGCGAATCTTCAAGAAGTTTGCTCGCGAGGTGAACGCATTCCTCCCCAGGCTCGAGGCCACACAACCGGTTAGGTGGTCCAAGTGCGCCATCACCATTAGTTCAGCAGATCAGCTCAAGTGGGTAGCCACCGCTGGCGCACTCCTGATGCTTTGCTCACCCGTCGTCAGCAACGTACAAGTCACCAAGACCCTCATCGACGGCGGCGCAGGGCTTAACGTCCTGTCCGTCGAGACGTTCGACAGCCTTCAAGTGCCATACGATCAGCTTCAGCCTACCAAGCCCTTCTCAGGAGTGACCGACGGTTCCACCACGCCGATAGGGCAGGCCCACCTCCCTGTCACCTTCAGACAGCGCGGCAACTACCGCGCCGAGCTCATCGACTTCGATGTCACCCACATCCGTCTGCCATATATATAATGCCATCCTCGGGTATCCGGCCCTAGCCAAGTTCATGGCAGTGACACACCACGGCTACAACATCCTCAAGATGCCAGGAAGCGGCGGGATCATCACAGTCCCCTGCGAAGAAACGGATGTGATGTGCTCCCTCGAGTGCGCCTTCCAAGCAACATCAATCGAAGACCCCGACAACAATTCAGCACAGCACCCTCCTGAGGTCGCCCCTAAGAAGAAGAAGCAGCTACTTCGCACAGGGCCTCACGAGAGCGGCACCGCATGTGGTGCCACGTCAGAATCGGCGCCCGCTGTTGGTGTACAAAAGTACGGTCTCTCCTTTTGACCCCTTTGCCTGTGCACGGGCAGTGATAGCCACGCGCCGCGGCCACACTTAGCAGGACAAAGGAGGGAAACCGGAGAGAAGCCGAAGGCACAAGACGGTCAAGGCAACGCCAAGACCGGAAACACCAAAGAGCAAGAGGGCGAGGTGGACTCCCACGGCAAGGACCTTGCCGGGGCCGTGGCTCCGCGGCCCCGGCAAGAGCCGTGCGGGGCAACTTGCCCAGTACCAGTAGAGCGAGCCACCCTTGAGCCCAAGAGTTCCAAACGCTGCCAACGACTCTGTTGGAACCAAGGCTCGGGAGGCGCCTCTGTGGTGGCATGCAGATCTTTGTCAAGATCATAAGTATACAAGATCAGATGAGGACCAGAAGACGGCGACCCTCGGCGCGATCCTAGCCGAGGATATCCACAGGACGACTGCAACGCCACGGAAACACCCTTGCCAGGCCCACGGCAAGGCCCTTGCCGATTACATTAGTGGGGCCACAGCCAGGCCCGCGTCGACCAAGACTCCGCCGCCATTTGCACGCAGCTGCCAGCCCAACCAGCTGGGCAGGCACCTGTGTGGCAACATGCGTCTTCCGAGCCAACTCAGCAAGCACCTGTGTGGTGGCATGCGGATCTTCGTGAAGACCCTACCACCGTGCCACCTCAGCTGCCTGCCTTCCTACATGGCGCCACATGCATCGCAGGCCTGGGCGCGTGTCGAAGCAAGCCTAGGCGGCGACGGACGGGACGGGCCTCGTTCCCGTCCCCGATAAAGCTAAGGGACACCTAAGCGATGCATTAAATGCGTCTTGTCCTATAATACGGGCGATAAGCCGGCGGCACTGTAGACCTTTCCACCTCCTGTGTGCCATACTGGAGAGGATTTCGGCTCTTTTGGGCAAATTACACCCCGTAGCTAGCTCAAGAACACAAGAACACTCAATACATCCACCAAAGCAGGACTAGGGTATTACGCATCCTCGCGGCCCGAACCTGGGTAAACGATCCGTGTGCTTCCTGTTAGACCTACTCTTCTCACGACCCCGCGCCCCGCCAACCGTAGTAGGGATTTTCGTGCTGAATTTTTTGATATATTATACGTTTTTCCGACATCGTATGCAAAAGTTATAGCCGTTTTACATTTTCCCTACACTTTTTGCAAAACATGTCCAAATTTAAGTTTTCAAATTTTCCTATCTAGTAGATGTAGTAATATAACTTCCTCTCGAAGGATTTCATTTTTTGAAGTTTTCATCATTTTCTTTTGATTTTTTCAGAACTGAAATGGCGACACATGGGGGGTAGAGTTTGAAAATTTCCCTATAGTGCCGGTTTGTGTCACAAACCGGTACTATAGGTCAGACCCCTTTTGTACCGGTTTGTGGCGCAAACCGGTACTAAAGGTTAGCCCTTCAGTACCGGTTTGTGACACGAACTGGCACTAAAGGTGATCGTGGGGCCCCGGCCTGACGCCAGCCTGCCATCACCCCTTTAGTACTGGTTCGTGGCACGAACCGGTACTAAAGGTTCAACACGAACCGGCATTAATGCATAGCCGTTCGAACCGACACTAATGGTACCATTAGTGCCGGCTCAAATTCAAACCGGCACTAATGTGCTTCACGTTTGACCCTTTTTCTACTAGTGTATCTCTACTCTTATAAAAAACAGAGTTGGTGATGATGGTGTTCCTGCCATCCTGCAATATAGGCCATCCGATTTATATCCGACGGACAGGAAGGAAACTATGGCAATTTTGCAAAAAGATACCCACACCCCTCTTCGCATTTGCAAATAAGGCATTCCCTCATTCATAATTTTCTCCCACAAGATAAACTTCTCATACAAATGCATCTTGATGTTCCGTGCAAGGCATGGGCATCTTGCTAGTAGGGAGGAGTTTGTGTGACACATATCTAGCTATATTAAGGGATAGGTAGATAGCATATGTGTGAGAGACATTAATGGCTGTGGGTGGGTGGAGTTAAAGGGGTGGGCGTGTTAGACATAGAGAGCGTGTGTGTTTCTATGTGAGAGACTTGTAGGACGGGGTGGAAAGACGAATTTAACCCTGACGGAGGGAGAGAAATACACGAAGTGCGCGTGTGTGATTCCGATGCCCACAGGGAAATGAGATATGTATGCGTGTGAGAGAGATTGCACAATTCATTCACGTATCACTATCTAGCGATCATGGACGTGCACCGCTTGAACATAAGTCAATATCTACTTCTTATCATGGCCAAAGGTACAATATCGATTCAAAGCTATAAAGATTGGACACTCACATATCACATTTTTTTCTATTTAAATAAGCCTTTTCAGTTGTGCATGCCAAAGTTACAGTGATGTTTCATCAAACAACCAATGTAGCTATCATGTACATGCACCATTGTTACTCTTCCATTCAAATTCATTAGTCTTGGATGATTTAAGTTTCTATTTTGAAGTAATATATGTAATATTCATATATGAATTCAACGTGTACGCAATTTATGAAATGGAGGCTATGTAATCATATGAGGTAACACTTTTAAGTAGCTGACTACAATATCCATTTCTTTTTGTGCACCTCTACACTAACACGTCAATGCATTATGTTTAAAGTAAATAACCAATGGCACTAAATTATCTATTTACACGTGAAATACATAGGCTGAGCGTTTGATCCCTTTAGTCAGGATAACTTCTACTAGCTGTCCCCCTTCAAATTGGCCGTTGTGGCATCCCTTCCCGCTCAATATTTGGGAAGAGGACCAGGCCTCTATAAATAGGACTAGCCACCACAGTAGGAGGCAACGCATCTTAGACTGGATCCACTCCATCCTCACACCCACCAAGAACAAGAACACCTCTCCTCAGGAGGCTGTTCTTCCCCTTGTACTGTTCATCCTCAGCCCAAGAGGCAATCCACCACACCACACTGGAGTAGGGTACTACACCATAACGGTGGCCCGAACCAGTATAAATCTCGTGTCTCTTGTGTTGAGGGTTCGTCGAGCTAGCCTTTGACATCGCGGTGAGGCTGAGGGCGTGATTAGGTAGGGAGAAATCTTTGTGCGCACCCCAGTGTTCGAACCTCAAGAGTTTTGCCGGAACCCGAAATCCAACATTTGGCGCGCCAGGTAGGGGTGCGCCGAAGCTTTCCTTCTGTCGATCCGCGTTGCGTCATTTCATCGCATCCATGGCGAACGCTCGCCGAGCTCGCGGTGAGCGTCGGGCCGCCCTTGCCGCCCGCGTTGCTCGGACGGCTCCCGTCGGCGGGCCTCCCTGTCGTTCTCCGTCTTCTGCCGCCAACACCGCAACCGGCCCGGCGGGAAACGAGCAGCAAGGGTCCTCGCTGCACCCCCTCGGTGCAGCGGGATGGCCGCACCACCACTCCATCGTTGACCCCGGTCAGCTCGTCGTCTCACGCTCATCGCGCTCCCACGGACGCGCAGGCCGCGCTGCTCATGGCACGTGAACTCCTGTGCTACCACCCCGTCGACGACCTCTATGAGGACTGGTTGGACCGCCTCGCTGAGTTCGTCAATGCCGCAGGGGGCTCCCCCGTGCCATCCCTCTCGCTGCCTCACCCTCCACCAAGTGCGGGCGACGTGGCCCATGGGGCACCACCACCACCACCTCCGCACCAAGACGACGTCCTGGCGCCAAGGCATACGGCCCCCCGGAACAACCCACTATGTCGGGCGCCCGTGCGCGAAGAAGGAAGCTGCCAAGAAGTTCCCCGTCCGCAAGAGAACGCTCCCGTGCTCCCGGCGCCACTTCGACAAGACCACGCGCCGCCTGCAGCGGCGGTGCGCGGGCATCAAGGGCAGGCTCCACATCAGCAAAGGGTCTCGATGGCCACACGGGCTGCCGCGCCTTCACTCCTGAGCTGCATGGTGTCGCATGGTCAAGCAAGTTCAAGCCCGACCTGCCTCCACGCTATGACGGCACCCCCGACCCCGCGGAGTTCCTGCAGCTCTACGAGCTGAGCATCGAGGCGGCCAACGGCGACGAAAAAGTCATGGCGAATTGGTTCCCCATGGATCTCAAGGATGTCGCTCGTTCGTGGCTCCTGAACCTGCCCCTAGGCTCCTTCTCCTCCTGGAACAAGATGCGCGACAACTTCGCCGCCAACTTTCAGGGCACTCGCGACCACCCTCCGGCCGCGGGTCACCTAGGCCCCGTCAAGTAGCAGCCAGGGGAGACCCTCCAGAAGTACATCCAGCGCTTCAACAACGTTCGCCTCAAGATCCCCAAGGTGACGGATGAGGCCATCATCTCCATGTTTTCTGATGGCGTCTGCGACGTCAAGATGAAGGATGAGCTCGCCATCCATGAGGAGCTATGCACGTCCTTGGTGTTGCTCAACCTGACGACCAAGTGTGCAAGGGCTAAGGAAGGGCGCCTTTCCCTCCTCGAGCTCCCAGATCCTGACCTGGAGGAGAAGAAAGCCAAGGCCAAGGACGTGAAGCGCAAGGGAGTGGCCGTACTCGCGACGGAGCCAGACACGAAGCGCGGCCGGGACGAGCCCAAGTCATCCAAGAGCAGCCGACCATTCTGCGCCTTCCGCAACGTTCACAGCCACAACACCAACGACTGTCAAGAGCTCAGGGCCATCCGAGATGGACCCCTCGGTCGACGCTGCGAGCGCAACAACCGGGGCTACGGCCGAGGAGGAGGACGTGGTGGACGATGCTGGGACGACCGTGGCCCTCGTCAAGAGTGGCGTGACCGGCCTCGTGAGAACCGCTGGCAAGATTAGCCTCGCGAAGGCGCCTAGAGAGATCAGCCTCACGAGGACCGCCCCCAGGGCAACGCTGGTCTTCCTCCGCTACCGGCACCACCAAGAAGGAACAACGACCACCATCAGGACAAGGGGGCTGGGGGCTTCCAGGAGCCGCGGGCTATCTCCTGCATCTTAGGCGGAGCTCAAGCCCCAGCCTCTCAGCGACTCTTCAAGCAGTTTGCTCGCGAGGTGAACGCATTCCTCCCCAGGCTCGAGGCCACATGACCGCTTAGGTGGTCCAAGTGCGCCATCACCATTAGTTCAGCAGATCAGCTCAAGTGCGTAGCCACCGCTGGCGCACTCCCGATGCTTTGCTCACCCATCATCAGCAACGTACAAGTCACCAAGACCCTCATCAACGGCGGCGCAGGGCTTAACGTCCTGTCCGTCGAGACGTTCGACAGCCTTCAAGTGCCCTACGATCAGCTTCAGCCTACCAAGCCCTTCTCGGGAGTGACCGACGGTTCCACCATGCCGATAGGCAGGTCCACCTCCCTGTCACCTTTGGACAGCGCGACAACTACCGCACCGAGCTCATCGACTTCGACGTCGCCCACATCCGTCTGCCATATATACAATGCCATCCTCAGGTATCCGGCCCTAGCCAAGTTCATGGCAGTGACACACCATGACTACAACATCCTCAAGATGCAAGGAAGCGGTGGGGTCATCACAGCCCCCTGCGAAGAAATAGATGCGATGTGCTCCCTCGAGTGCGTTGAGGGAGTCCTGGATTAGGGGGTGTTCGGGTAGCCGGACTATACCTTCAGCCGGACTCCAGGACTATGAAGATACAAAATTGAAGACTTCGTCCCATGTCCGGATGGGAGTTTCCTTGGTGTGGAAGGCAAGCTTGGCGATGCGGATATTCAAGATCTCCTACCATTGTAACCGACTCTGTGTACCCCTAACCCTATCCGGTGTCTATATAAACCGAAGGGTTGTAGTCCGTAGGACATCAACTCCATATACAACAATCATACCATAGGCTAGCTTCTAGGGTTTAGCCTCCTTGATCTCGTGGTAGATCTACTCTTGTACTACCCATATCATCAATATTAATCAAGCAGGAGTAGGGTATTACCTCCATCGAGAAGGCATGAACCTGGGTAAAAACATCGTGTCCCTTGTCTCCTGTTACCATCCGGGCTTGACGCATAGTTCGGGACCCCCTACCCGAGATCCGCCGGTTTTGACACCGACATTGGTTCTTTCATTGAGATTTCCTCTGTGTCGTCGCCTTTAGGCCCGATGGCTCCCTTGATCATCAACAACGATGAGGTCCAGGGTGAGACTTTTCTCCCCAGACAGATCTTCGTCTTCGGCGGCTTCGCACTGCGGGCCAATTCGCTTGGCCACCTGGAGCAGATCGAAAGCTACGCCCCTGGCCATCAAGTCAGGTTTGTAAGCTTAAACTACACGGCTGACATCCGCGGAGACTTGATCTTCGACGGGTTCGAGCCACGGCCAAGCGCGCTGCGCTATCTCGAGGGGCATGATCTAGCTCTGCCTCCGGACAGTGTCCTAGAGGCGGCACATGCACCGGTTCTGACCCCTAACTCGGAGCCTATTGCGCCAATCGAGGATGAGCGGTTGGACGTCACCTCGGGGGCTGCGATCTCAAAGGCGATCGAGCCGAACGCCAGCCCCGCACTCTGCATGACTCACGACTCCGAGGATCCGGACTCCTCTCCGGACTCCGAACCCCCCGCGCCCCTGCTGATCGAATCCGATTGGGCGCCAATAATGGAGTTCACCACCGCGGACATCTTTCAGCACTCGCCTTTTGGCAATATCCTGAATTCTCTCAAGTCTCTCTCTTTATCAGGAGATCCCTGGCCGAACTGCGGTCGGCGAGGATGGGATACAGACAATGAAGAAATTCAAAGCCCACCCACCACCCACTTGGTAGCCACTGTTGACAATTTAAATGACGTGCTCAACTTCGACTTCGGAGACATCGACAGCATGGATGACGATGCAGGAGATGCCGATGAACCAACGCCCATAGGGCATTGGACAGCCACCTCATCTCACGATGTGTACATGGTGGATACCCCTAAAGGAAGCGACAAGAAGGAAAAAGGGGATGGAACGGGATATCGACCCCCCGAAAAGCAATCAAAGCGTCGGCGTAAACACCGACCCAAGCCCCGCCTTGATAAAAACCCAGCCATAGAGCAGGACGAGCCGGTAGACGACGAGCAGGCCTTAGAGCAACCATCCGAACATGGCAACACGGATAGATAAACCGAACATCCCTCCTCCGGCGAAAACGGCATTCCAGACGACCTCACGCCGGATAAACCGATGGAGCAGAAGAATCTCCACGACAGGCTCGTTGCAACTGCACGCAGCGTGAAAAAGCAGAAGCGGAAGCTAAAAACAGCGGAAGATGCACTCCGGATTAGATGGAGCAAAGTAATCAATACCGCAGATAAATACGGCGACGGTCACCGCACTAAAAGCTATCCGAAAAGAAAGCTATTGCCTGAATTCGATGCAGAGGCCCTAGAGCCCTCGCATTCAAAAAATAAGAAAGCCACACGGTCGGATAGACGACCCCATAAAGAGGCAAGTGGCGCCGCACTTAAATCGGCATGAGACCCACCTAAGGATTCGCATCATGGCCCAGTTAGGTCATTTATGGGCCAAGAAAGCAAGCTCTCGTAAGCAATGCAATAAAGCCATCATCAGAATCTGGCACACCCAAATACAGGGGCGCCGCACACCCCCTATGTTTCACCGATGAGGTCCTAGACTATAAATTTCCAAAGGGATTCAAACCCGTAAACATAGAGGCATATGATGGAACAACAGACCATGGAGTCTGGATCGAGGATTATATCCTCCACATACACATGGCTAGAGGAGATGATCTCCACGCCATAAAATATTTACCCCTTAAGCTTAAAGGCCAGCCCGGCATTGGCTTAAAAGCCTTCCTGAAAACACAATTGGAAGTTGGGAAGAGCTCGAGGATGCTTTCCGAGCAAATTTTCAAGGGACCTATGTCCGCCCTCCGGATGCAGACGATCTTAGTCACATAACTCAACAGCCCGGAGAATCAGCTCGGCAGTTCTGGAATAGATTCCTCACTAAAAATAATCAGATAGTCGACTGTCCGGACGCCGAAGCCTTAGCAGCTTTCAGGCATAACGTCCGAGATGAATGGCTCGCCAGACACCTCGGCCAAGAAAAGCCAAGAACAATGGCCGCACTAACAAGCATCATGACCCGCTTTTGTGCAGGAGAGGACAGCTGGTTGGCAAGGTGCAGCCCCAGCGACCCAAGTACATCCGAAACTAGGGATGGAAACGGAAAAACGCAACGCAACAAGGACCATCGCCGGACTAAGGAAAAAAGTCCGAAGAGCACGGCAGTCAATGCCGGATTCAAAGGCTCACGACAAAATCAGACAAAACCGCCCCTCCAAGATAATAGGGATGATCCATCCAACTTAAATAAAATCCTGGACAGGATATGTCAGATACACAGTACTCCCGGGAAGCCTGCTAACCATACCCACAAAGATTGTTGGGTTTTCAAACAATCCGGCAGACTCAATGCCGAACACAAGGGGCCCGACACACCAAGTGAAGACGAGGACGAACCCCAAAAGCAGAGCACCAGGAAACAAAAGAACTTCCCACAAGAAGTAAAAACAGTGAACTTACTTCACATAACAAAACGTGCGGCGCCCATAAAGGTACGCACCACACGACATATCCCCAAAGGGTCCCGCCATTGGTTGTCAAAACCAATCATCTTCGATCAGCTAGATTATTCTAGAAATATCAAGAATGCAGGCTGGACTGCCTTGATACTCAATCCAATAATTGGCGGACTCCAGTTTTCAAATGTCCTTATGGACGGCGGCAGTGGACTAAACCTGATATATCAGGATACAATCCATCACATGGGGATAAACCCAGCAAGAATCGGCCGCAGCAAAACCTCCTTTCAAGGGGTAACACCTGGTCTGGACACCCATTGTATGGGTTTTCTCCGGCTCGAAGTTATATTCGGCTCTGCCAATAACTTTCGCCGCAAAAAGCTGACCTTCCATATCGTCCCGTTCTCAAGTCACTATCAAGCACTACTGGGACGCGAAGCTTTCACTCGCTTTAACGCAATACCGCATTATGCATCTCTCACGCTTAAGATGGTCGGTCCACGAGGCATCATCTCTTTGAAGGGGAAGCACTAAAGTGCGCCTCCCCAAGCGGAGGACTGTGTGGCCACTTTGACAGCCCCACAGTAAAATGGCCTCACCGGCCAAAAAAAACTTCGAAATAGGTCATTAAAGACCACGAACCCGGATAGACGAGTTCGGTACAAAATCATCATTGATGCAGTCTTAGTGGCCATATACCCCCGCACTAGGGGCTCCATGCATATACAATAAGGGACAATAAAGCTCAATTTTATATATTTTACTTTATACTTTGTTTATTTCAAACTTTTGTTCGGCACGACCCGTTTTCAACTCAGTTCCTCTCTTTTACAGATGAACGTCGTGCGGCGCCCGTCCAGGATACGGCACAACAGAGACACGGGCGCAGACGTGCAGTAGGGACCCGTCCTAAAGGATTCTTTTTAGATTAAGACCCTGCGTAAACATTTTTTACTGTCTCTTTTTGCTACACATCCCCTGGTTTTTTCTGATATAACCAAGGAGGAGGCTAGCGTCTTGGCATGTGGCCACGTCAGAATTTTTGCACGTACCTGGACACTAGGGGCTTTTTTAATAAAGAGTGTTGTTTCGCCCGCACTCATAAAGACCGAACACCTTAGGGAGTGTTCGGCGTCGCGAGTTTTGGCATTATATGCATCAGCTCTAAATCATGTCTTTGGTCAAATGTTGGGTTGCCCGGCTCCTGAGTTCGGCTACCTTACGTTCCGCTCTATCCGCTAAGGTAGCACCAGGAGAACTACTGCGATTGTGCCCCGGTTCGGCCGGGCGAGCACCTCAGTAGAGAAAGCCGAAAACTGACTGTCATGATGTAGCGTGAGACTGGTCAGCCACTCGATGACCTATCGGAATCTATCGGATTCCTCCGCTTTAACGAAAGGCCGTTTCCCGGTCAGGCACATACGCGCCCCGAACTCGGGCGAGCGTAGTCGCCACCAAGGGGCCACCTAAATAGTCTCACTGTCAAGCTCCTATGGCTAAGTGAAAGTGTTAAAGCATTATAGTCCGGTTGCCTGGCCCGCTGCGCTATCACCTCCTTTGTAGGACCAAGACGTTGGGTTAAGTGTGAAAATGCATCTTCTGCGAGCACCCCCGCACTATGTGCGTGGGGGCTGAAGCCAACGACTGCCATCTTTCAGATTTTGTAGATATATATCTTAAAACGGCCGCACAGGATGTGTTCCCAATACTTGAAGGCACAAGTATAAAAAGGCCACTACAGTTTATCAAAATATTACTTTATAATTACATATGCTATCATAACATAGCATCTTTCGAGCACTGCATCTCTATTACACGAGCGCCTTCAAGGACTTCCTGAAAATAGTGCTCGGAGGGTACTTGGCTTTTGTCCAAATCTCGGGATGCAACAACGGTGGTCTCCACCTCTGCCCAGTATGTCTTGACACGGGCAAGAGCCATCCTTGCGCCCTCTATGCATGCTGACCTCTTCATTGCATGAATACGCGGCACCGTGTCAAGGAATTGTTGCACCAATCAGAATAACACTTCGGCCCCGATCTCCCCGGCCACAGATGACCCATGACATACTTCATGGTGAGTCCGGACAACCTATTCAGTTCGGCCCATTGAGCCAAATGATTGTCCAGTGCCAGTGGACGCTCTGGATTGTGAAACTGCGACCAGAAAAGCTTTTCCACTTCGCGATCTTTCTGATCTCAAAAGTGTTCGGTCACATCAGCAGCACTCGCTGCCAAATCCAGATAGGTATCCTCCACAATCCACATCCGGTCCAACGGAGCAAACATCGGATCGCAAAATTTCCTTCGCAGCATAAAGGGCTTTCCAGCCGCAATCTGTTCGGCCTGACACAGCTCCTCCTTCGCAGCTCTCATCGCAGAGCGCGCGTCCTTGGCATTGGCAACAGCCTTCTCTAAGTCCGTCCGTTTCGCCTGGTCTTCTTTCTCAAGAAGTCTGCAACGGTCTGCAGCGCTCTTTAACTTTTCGGCCATCTCGGCCATCTCTTCCTTGCTTCGGCAATAAGCAGCCTGTTCGGCTCTCAGCTCTTCAAGGGCTTTCTTGGCAGCCGCATCACTTTCTCTGGCTTGTTCTTTAGCTCAGGCAAGTTCTTCCCTAAGACTCTCCACGGCGGCCGCACCATCTGCGTCAAGCACACACATCGTAAGACACTGGCATAAAACTCTTATTACCTGATGCCGCCCGAGGAATTACATATCGTGAGCCTCATCAAGCCGCTTGTTGACAAGCGCGATGTCGGCATCTGCCACGTCCAGTTGCCGCTTTAGTTCGGCAAAATCATCAGTTCGGCTCGATTCCGGACACCTTGCCGCCTACATTCAAAGGCGACATCTTAGACCTGGGATTATGATCCTCCGCGTGCCGTCATCTCTTGATGACGCGCAGAGTCTCAGGGGCTACTATGTACACAGGGCGCATCCTATTCATGCGCAACTGATAAAAGTTGTAACACCCTCGATGCGACTATAGCTCCCACGTGTCGAGGCACGACTTAGAGACATAATTGCATTGAAGGCATATGTCGCAAGTGAGGTAATCTTCACACAACCCATGTAATACATAAGGGAAAGAGATACATAGTTGGCTTACAATCGCCACTTCACATAATTACATGAATAAACATTAAATCAATCAAATACACTCATGGTCCGACTACGGAACCAAAATAAAAGAAGAACCCCAAATGCGACACGGTCCCCGATCGACCCCAACTGGGCTCCACTACTGATCAACTAGAACGAAACAACACAAAGGACAAGATCTTCATCGAGCTCCTCCTGAGCTTGGTTGCGTCATCTGCACGGACTCATCGGCACCTGCAAGCTGGTTTTGGAAGTATCTGTGAGCCACGGGGACTCAGCAATCTCGCACCCACGCGATCAAGACTATTTAAGCTTATGGGTAAGGTAAAAGGAGGTGGGGCTGCAGCAAGCGACTAGCATATATGGTGGCTAACATACACAAATGAGAGCGAGAAGAGAAGGCAAAGCACGGTCGATAAAAGTATGATCAAGAAGTGATCCTGTAGCAACCTACGCCAAGCATAACTCCAACAACCATGTTCACTTCCCGGACCCCGCCAGAAAGAGACCATCACGGTTACACACGCGGTTGATTCATTTTAATTAAGGTCAACTTCAGGTTTTCTACAACCGGACGTTAACAAATTCCCATCTGCCCATAACCGCGGGCACGGCTTTTGAAAGTTCAAATCCCTGCAGGGGTGTCCCAACTTAGCCCATGATAAGCTCTCACGGTCAACGAAGGAATAGACCTCCACCCGAGACATTCCGATCAGACTCGGTATCCCGGTACAACAAGACATTTCGACAGGGTAAAACTAAACCAGCAACACCGCCCGAATGTGCCGACAAATCAAGATAGGAGCTGCACATATCTCTTTCTCAGGACACACTCAGATGAGCGCTCCGTACAACTAAAACCAAACCTTGAGTTTCCCAGAGGGGGCGCTGCACAGGACTCTAGTTCGGACCAACACTCAGAGGAGCACTGGCCCGGGGGGGGGGGTTAAAAATAATGATGACCCTTGGGCGCGCGACCCCCAAGGGAAAAGAAAAGGCTAGGTGGCAAATGGTAAAACCAATGTTGGGCATTGCTGGAGAAGCTTTACTTAAGGCGAACTGTCAAGGGGTTCCCATAATAGCCCAACCGCGTAAGGAACGCAAAATCCGGGAACATAACACCGATATGACAGAAACTAGGGCGGCAAGAGTTGAACAAAACACCAGGCATAAGGCCGAGCCTTCCACCCTTTACCAAGTATATAGATGCATTAATTAAATAAGATATATTGTGATATCCCAACAAGTAAATAAATATTCCAACAAGGAACGACATCTCCATGTTCCAACGAGGAACAAACTTCAATCTTCACCTGCAACTAACAACGCTATAAGAGGGGCTGAGCAAAGCGGTAACATAGCCAATCAACGGTTTGCTAGGACATGGTGGGTTAGAGGTTTAACATGGCAATTTGGGAGGCTGACAAGCAAGGGTAGGCATCGTAGCATTGGCATAGCAAAAGAGCGAGCATCTAGCATAGCAAAGATAGTAGTGATTTCGAAGGTATAATCATCTTGCCTGAAATCCCGCAAGGAAGAAGAACGAGTCCATGAAGAAGACAAACGGACATAGACGAACGGGTCCTCACAAACTCGACGTTAACGGAACCAACCCGAAGAAGCAACACCGGAAAGAAGCAAACAATCAGGGTAAACAACCATCACATAATCATGGCATGATGCACAATCAAGTATGATGCATGTCCAGTTTAAGTATGCATGGCATGGCAAAGTGCACAAGCAATCCTACAAATTAAGTGGAGCTCAATATGCATCGGGATGCATATTGACAAAACACCACATCAATTATTTAGTTCTCTCTCGTTTATGTACCCCAACAATATTAAATGTTGATTAACATGGCAAGAGGTGAAGCACAACAAAACTACCTATCTAGACAAGTTTAAATGAGACCGGGAGCAACGAACAACAATGCCGAAAAATCCTCATATGCATAATTTCAGGTTTGGTACTGTTCTGCCCTAAAAATTATTTTAGAGTTGTTAAACATGCAAGATGATGCCACCATGTTAAACTAGGCAAAGTTCTACCCCATATACATATAAAGTTTGTTAGATTCGGAGCTACGGTTAATTAGTTATGAATTAAATCATTTTAGCATGGCATAGGAGCAAATATATGCAAACAGCATTTTAAACATTTTTAACATGGATGAAAGTAACATATTATTAAACTAGACAAAATTCTGAGCAAGTTTCATATATAATTCATTTTAATCCGATGCACGGTTAGTGAGATATTATATGCATGAACAAGGGGGACTTTTCTGCAAAACTGGCAATCTCTGGATAAATAGGAAAATCCCAGGCACTGAAAAAAAACATCACGGGCCGAATCCTAGAACAGGAGCATGGGCTGGGGGCGGCTCACCCATGGGCCAGGCCCAATCGAAGAGCAGAAGGCAGGCCGGTGGAAGAAGGGCTTGGATCTGGCATGGAGATGGGCCGGGGAGGAGGTTGGCCAGGCGAGGCCCACGCGGGCGCGGATCGACCCGTTCGTGTCTCCCGATCCGATCGGGATCGAGGCAGGGCGGCTGCGACGGGCACCACCGGCGACGGGGAGGACGAGGTAGCGGCACGGCGGCCTGGGACGGGGCGGAGCGGTGCCCGTCGGCGAAGGCGAGGTCCGGCGGCGAGGAGCATGGAGGTCGCGCGGTTGGAGGCGTGGTTGAAGGCGTCGGCCGGCGACGTCGGGCTCCGGCGAGGTTGAGAGGCGGCGGTGCTGGGCAACGCCGGCGAGGGCCGTAGGTGGCGGCGCAAAGACGCGGGCGGCGCATGGATCTGAGCTGCGGCGGGGAGCCTCGGGCCCGGGAGGGCCTATGGCGGGCCTCGCGGGCCGCGGCGGTGGTGGGCGCTGGGATGCCACTTGGCGGCTCCCGGTTGGGCGAGGGCGGTGGCCGGCTGAGGTGTCGGCCCCTGATTGGTCCGGGTGACGAGGCAGCGGCGGCGGACACGTCCAGCGGAGGGACGGACAAGTCCGGCGGCGCGGGGAGGAGTGGGTCTAGGGTTCATCCGCGAAATGATCCGAAATTTCGGGGAGGGGTGCTCTTTTATAGGTAGAGGAAGCTAGGAGAGTCCAAATGAGGTGCGGTTTTCGGCCACGCGATTGTGATCGAACGACCGAGATGATGGAGAGGGTTTAGGTGGGTTTTGGGCCACTTTGGAAGGGTGTTGGGCTGCAACACACACGAGGCCTTCTCGGTCCCTCGGTTAACCGTTGGAGTATCAAATGAAGTCCAAATGATACGAAACTTGACAGGCGGTCTACCGGTGGTAAACCAAGACCGCTTGGAAAGACTCGGTCCAATCCGGAAATGTTTAACCCCCACGCAAGAAAGAAAGGTAGAAATGACCACCGGAGGAGAATGGAACGCCGGATTGCAGAACGGACAACGGGGAAAATGCTCGGATGCATGAGACAAACACGTATGCAAATGAAATGCGCATGATGACATGATATGCAATGCATGACACGCAAGCAATGACAAGGCAACACCAGCGAATAACTGAACGACACCTGGCACATCGGTCTCGGGGCGTTACAACACTCCACCACTATGAGAAGATCTCGTCCCGAGATCTAGAATGGCACTGGAGAGAAAACGAAAGAGATAGAGAAGAGGTAAAACTAAGTTGCTTCTTTGACAAACGAGTGAAACCAAAGAAACCTTGAAAAGTTGAACAAATTGAAAGAAAGAATACAACGGAGATGAACGAAGTTGAAAACACTCCATTAGAAAAGAGAGACAAAGAACATTGCGAAACCCTTGAGGTTGAAGGAAAGATATACATAGAAAAACACTCCGGTTAAGGAAGGGGACCAAGGAAGGCCAAATTCGGGCAGCGCTCCGGTCGAAAAGAGAGGAATTGAATAAGAACTTGATAAGGTGATATAACTTGAAAAGAGGGCACGACACTCCGGTTAAATGGATAGGCATGAAAAGAACATGATCTTTGACAAAACGAGATGATGGGTGAAAATAACAACATTGCAAAACCTCCGGAACGAAAGAATAGAAGATAGATAATACAAATAGGAGAATGGAGACGAAAATGCCAACTTCTGCCACAAAAGAGTTTGGCCAGGCATCTTTAGGAGAAGGGGTGAACGGAGTTGTTGGAAAAAAACCCAACAACGAAAAGATAAGCTTGATATGGACTTGTAGAAGATACCCCCATAATTATGAGGTGACAACTTGCCACTCATGGAATAGATTTGATTGGGTTTGTATGACAAGGAGACGAGAACTATTCGCCGGAAGGACAAGTGTAGAACTTGGATCATTTAGAAGCACCAAAATTAGCAACAATCCTTAGGGAAGGCTATAGGTGAAATATAACCCAAGATAACTCCAAAGTAGAGATTGATGGATTTAAAATATCTCATTCTTGATAACTTGTGACTCACGAAGCACGAAGGGGAATTATCAAGAAGGGCATAATACCACCTCCAAAGATACGGTAGCCAGAAATTGCACTCCGGATAGCAAGATGAAGAATGCTTGAGTTTCTTAGAAAAGAATCTCGATGAACAACTCGAGAAGAAACATAAATCCTTGATGAACCATCATGTAGAACTTTCATGAAGAACTCCGGTAACGAAAAGATGATCAAAACGGAATGAAGGAGAAGTTGAAAACACAAGTTTAACCCTTGCAATGATTAGATAGATCTCCGTGATGATATAATTGAAATAACTTGGAACTCCGGAAAAGAAAGATGAACAAAAGAAATCAAGAATTTTGATGAACCTCAGGAATAAGAAATTGAATAAACTTGATGAAACAAGAATAAGAATTATGTTATGATTATCCTTCAACAATTTAATTGCTGACAAGCAACGGATTGCGAACCACTTATTCCCGTTGGAAGGATTTAGAGACATATGGCGCAAACTTGAGAAAGTCTTCAACGAACCACCGGTAGAATTGAAATAACGAATAAATTGATAAGGAAAAGAAATCTTGAACGAACCACCGTAAGAATTAAAAATGAACAAAGAAAAGATAAGGAAGACACCGGGAAGAATTTAGCAAATGAACGAAGATGCTTGAGAGAATTTAGATACATGAGAACGAAGAGATCACGAGCTGATTAGAGAAAACTTGAATGATGCACCAGTAAGATTTAGAGAAAGAGAGCTGAAAGCTGAGAATGAATAATCCCGAAATAATGGCCTTCGGAGAATCAAACTGAAAAGACTCCTGAATTACTCCGGGTAGGTGAAAAGAAATCTCACATTCGAAAACGATTATGAGAGGATGGTCTTGAACTAGAACCATGAATCTCTGAGAGAGCGGATAAGATTAAAGAGAAACTCTTCTTCGGTCTTCAAGTGTTGAGAATGACAAAGAGAAACACAACCATGAATTGTTGAGACACTTCGTTATGAAGAATGGAAAGGTTGAGCCACGATGAAAAGGATTTGAAAGATCTTGGAGAAAAGCATTTGACTAATGATAACTCATTCTTACGTCAAACTTCGATAGGAATTTAGGATAACTCCGGGGAAATAAGAAGAGTCAGGTAAGATCCTGGGAAAAGACCTGTGGGTTAGGGCCCACTCAAAAGAAAGACCGTAGAATGATTACTTGAGAAAGGAGATTGCACGGGTTGAATTAAATGGCTTGAATAAGATAACAACCTCAAAATAGGTTGAACTGATCTTGAATGAAAAAAAACGAGCCTTCTGAGATATCTTGAGCACTCTGGGACAATATAATAGCGAGAGGTGAACGATTAAGAGGTGCACCGTTATGAGAAGGCATTAGAAAGGAGAAAAAGGATATGATCAACAACGAAACTTGAATTGAACCACCGGAGAAGATAAAAGAAACGAAGAATGATGAACTAGAAGCTCCGTTAGTATCTTCCTGAGAATCACCGGATAAGAATATTGATAGAAAAAGAATGGAGAGGCTTCACATCAATAAGATGGTACTTGATTGAGAAATCTGAGTCCTTAAAGAAAAAGGGTGGGTGGGCGGGAAAACAAATGCAACTTAGGATGGATGAAACGAACACCGTAGAGAAAGCTGAGATTGAAACTTGCGGATGTTGCAATGATCGGATCCATTTGAAAAGAACACGCCGGTGAAAAGGATTGATAAGACAATCTTGATGATCAAGAAGGATTGGTATTCACATCGGAGTATTATAACACCGCTTAGGCAAGTTATGGAATCAACATTTGACTTCGAAGCAACTCGAATACCACAACTCAAAACAAAACAAAGGATTGGCTTGCAAAATAAGCCAGAACAAACATATGATAGAGATTTCGTCCAAAGTTTTCGTGGTGGGGCCTACACGGGCTCGATCGTACAGCACCATCATGTACAAGGTAGTGCACATGACATACGAAACGTCCCCGAGTCGGCATAGCCAAGGACTCTTTAAGACACAATGAGACCACTGTAAAACCGACCGTGAATAGGCAGACCACTAGACGTCGAACCCCAATTTCATATCATACATCTGTCGAAAAGATATCCTAAGATCTACTTGAATTCCCACTTATGAAACTCCCGAAATTTTCCGGTTATGCAATTAGGTGTTGGGGATACAGGGGAAGCATAATATCTCACCCAAAACTAGCAAATCCTACATCCAGCTGTATCCATCCTTCAACACATAACCAAGAAACCTTCGGAAATCATCTACCTCAACCTTCGAAAAACATCCGTTATACAAGCTATGGCGATACTCCCGAACTCCCGCCACAGTACTGGGTGGCGTCGAGGTTATCTCACCAACGAACTGCATAAGAGAGATTTTCGATGTCGGCGTACTAAACTCAGGTATTCCAGAACTGCAACGATAAAATTCTGACGACAACACCTCAGAGCTCAACTCCCCGGGACACTTCCGCAAAACCCCTGACAGGAGGCACCAAGACAATGTTCTCATCATAAAACCATCGGAATGATTCCAAGATACCCGTGTGATCCGAATTTTTTTTTGTGAAATTTGAGAAGAGAAGTGTCAAAACTCTACGTCAGGATGCCTTACCAGAGCGATGAGGAGACTGGGGAGTAAAAAGAATTCCTAAACTCTCCGATATATAATTCCTAAATGACTCAAAACATTTTTCTAGACACAACTCGGCCGCTAAAAACGATCAAGCAATGGGGGCTCCTAAGGTCGGGGAAGGCTCTGATTACCAACTTGTAACACCCTCGATGCGACTATAGCTCCCACGTGTCGAGGCACGACTTAGAGACATAATCACATTGAAGGAATATGTCGCAAGTGAGGTAATCTTCACACAACCCATGTAATACATAAGGGAAAGAGATACATAGTTGGCTTACAATCGCCACTTCACACAATTACATGAATAAACATTACATCAATCAAATACACTCATGGTCCGACTACGTAACCAAAATAAAAGAAGAACCCCAAATGCGACACGGTCCCCGATCGACACCAACTGGGCTCCACTACTAATCAACTAGAACGAAACAACATAAAGGACAAGATCTTCATCGAGCTCCTCCTGATCTTGGTTGCGTCATCTGCATGGACTCATCGGCACCTGCAAGCTGGTTTTGGAAGTATCTGTGAGCCACGGGGACTCAACAATCTCGCACCCTCGCGATCAAGACTATTTAAGCTTATGGGTAAGGTAAAAGGTATGAGGTGGGGCTGCAGCAAGCGACTAGCATATATGGTGGCTAACATACGCAAATGAGAGCGAGAAGAGAAGGCAAAGCACGGTCGATAAAAGTATGATCAAGAAGTGATCCTATAGCAACCTACGCCAAGCATAACTCCAACAACCATGTTCACTTCCCGGACCCCGCCGGAAAGAGACCATCACGGTTACACACGCGGTTGATTCATTTTAATTAAGGTCAACTTCAGGTTTTCTACAACCGGACGTTAACAAATTCCCATCTTCCCATAACCGCGGGCATGGCTTTCAAAAGTTCAAATCCCTGCAGGGGTGTCCCAACTTAGCCCATGACAAGCTCTCATGGTCAACGAAGGAATAGACCTCCACCCGAGACATTCCGATCAGACTCGGTATCCCGGTACAACAAGACATTTCGACAGGGTAAAACTAAACCAGCAACACCGCCCGAATGTGCCGATAAATCCCGATAGGAGCTGCACATATCTCTTTCTCAGGGCACACTCAGATGAGCGCTCCGTACAACTAAAACCAAACCTCGAGTTTCCCCGAGGGGGCGCTGCACAGGACTCTAGTTCGGACCAACACTCAGAGGAGCACTGGCCCGGGGGTTTAAAAATAATGATGACCCTTGGGCGCGCGACCCCCAAGGGAAAAGAAAAGGCTAGGTGGCAAATGGTAAAACCAATGTTGGGCATTGCTAGAAAAGCCTTACTTAAGGCGAACTGTCAAGGGGTTCCCATAATAGCCCAACCGCGTAAGGAACGCAAAATCCGGGAACATAACACCGATATGACGGAAACTAGGGCGGCAAGAGTGGAACAAAACACCAGGAATAAGGCCGAGCCTTCCACCCTTTACCAAGTATATAGATGCATTAATTAAATAAGATATATTGTGATATCCCAAAAAGTAAATAAATATTCCAACAAGGAACGACATCTCCATGTTCCAACGAGGAACAAACTTCAATCTTCACGTGCAACCAACAACGCTATAAGAGGGGCTGAGCAAAGCGGTAACATAGCCAATCAACGGTTTGCTAGGACATGGTGGGTTAGAGGTTTAACATGGCAATTTGGGAGGCTGACAAGCAAGTGGTAGGCATCATAGCATTGGCATAGCAAAAGAGCGAGCATCTAGCATAGCAAAGATAGTAGTGATTTCGAGGGTATGATCATCTTGCCCGAAATCCCGCAAGGAAGAAGAATGAGTCCATGAAGAAGACAAACGGACGTAGACGAACGGGTCCTCACAAACTCGACGTTAACGGAACCAACCCGAAGAAGCAACACCGGAAAGAAGCAAACAATCATGGTAAACAACCATCACATAATCATGGCATGATGCACAATCAAGTATGATGCATGTCCGGTTTAAGTATGCATGGCATGGCAAAGTGCACAAGCAATCCTACAAATTAAGTGGAGCTCAATATGCATCGGGATGCATATTGACAAAACACCACATCAATTATTTAGTTCTCTCTCGTTTATGTACCCCAACAATATTAAATGTTGATTAACATGGCAAGAGGTGAAGCACAACAAAACTACCTATCTAGGCAAGTTTAAATGAGACCGGAAGCAACGAACAACAATTCCGGAAAATCCTCATATGCATAATTTCAGGCCCTAAACATTATTTTAGAGTTGTTAAACATGCAAGATGATGCCACCATGTTAAACTAGGCAAAGTTCTACCCCATATACATATAAAGTTTGTTAGATTCGGAGCTACGGTTAATTAGTTATGAATTAAATCATTTTAGCATGGCATAGGAGCAAATATATGCAAACAGCATTTTAAACATTTTTAACATGGATGAAAGTGAAATATTATTAAACTAGACAAAATTCTGAGCAAGTTTCATATATAATTCATTTTAATCTGATGCACGGTTAGTGAGATATTATATGCATGAACAAGGGGGAGTTTTCTGCAAAACTGGCAATCTCTGGATAAATAGGAAAATCCCAGGCGCTGAAAAAAAACATCACGGGCCGAATCCTAGAACAGGAGCATGGGCTGGGGGCAGCTCACCCATGGGCCAGGCCCAATCGAAGAGGAGAAGGTAGGCCGGTGGAAGAAGGGCTTTGATCTGGCATGGAGATGGGCCGGGGAGGAGGTTGGCCACGCGAGGCCCACGCGGGCGCGGAGCGACCAGGTCATCTCTCCCGATCCGATCGGGATCGAGGCAGGGCGACTGCGACGGGCTCCACCGGTGACGGGGAGGACGAGGTAGCGGCTCGGCGGCCTGGGACGGGGCGGAGCGGTGCCCGTCGGCGAAGGCGAGGTCCGGCGGCGGGGAGCATGGAGGTCGCGCGGTTGGAGGCGCGGTTGAAGGCGTCGGCCGGCGACGTCGGGCTCCGGCGAGGTTGAGAGGCGGCGGTGCTGGGCAAGACCGGCGAGGGCCATAGGCGGCAGCACAAATACGCGGGCGGCGCATGGATCTGAGTGGCGGCAGGGAGCCTCGGGCCCGGGAGGGCCTACGGCGGGCCTCGCGGGCCGCGGCGGTGGTGGGCGCTGGGATGCCACTTGGCGGCTCCCGGTTGGGCGAGGGCGGTGGCCGGCTGAGGTGTCGGCCCCTAATTGGTCCGGGTGATGAGGCAGCAGCGGCGGACACGTCCAGCGGTGGGACGGACAAGTCCGGCGGCGCGGGGAGGAGTGGGTCTAGGGTTCATCCGCGAAATGATCCGAAATTTCGGGGAGGGGTGCTCTTTTATAGGTAGAGGGAGCTAGGAGAGTCCAAATGAGGTGCGGTTTTCGGCCACGCGATCGTGATCGAAGGACCGAGATGATGGAGAGGGTTTAGGTGGGTTTTGCGCCACTTTGGAAGGGTGTTGGGCTGCAACACACACGAGGCCTTCTCGATCCCTCGGTTAACCGTTGGAGTATCAACCGAAGTCCAAATGATACGAAACTTGACAGGCGGTCTACCGGTGGTAAACCAAGGCCGCTTGGAAAGACTCGGTCCAATCCGGAAATGTTTAGCCCCCACAAAATAAAGAAAGGTAGAAATGACCACCGGAGGAGAACGGAACGCCGGATTGCAAAACGGACAACGGGGAAAATGCTCGGATGCATGAGACGAACACGTATGCAAATGAAATGCGCATGATGACATGATATGCAGTGCATGACACGCAAGCAATGACAAGGCAACACCAGCGAATAACTGAACGACACCTGGCACATCGGTCTCGGGGCGTTACAAAAGTGTACATTATCTAATGTACCTCAAAACCCGTCAGTAAACTTTTGACGGCCTCATGCAATCCGCTCTCTGCGGATGAGATCCTTTCAATCACCGTGCCCATCAATACACGGTGCTCCTCCGAGATAGAAGCTCGCCCCAGTAGAATCTTTAGCTCCTCCGGCCGAGCACCAGACGGTGCAGGACTTGTCCCACGACCTCTTTCGAAGGCCGGACGCGGAGAACCTCGGGGGGCACATAGCTATCTTCTGCCCCTGCCGGATTCGGAGAAACCCTCCGCGACGACAGCTCAGGGTTGCCCGCCTTGCTAGGCGGCACGGCAGGGGGAGGCGTCCCGCTCTCCATCATCTCTAGAAGGAGATCCCCCGAAGACGAGCTCTGCTGAGAAGGGCTGAGGTCCGAGCTACAAGGTAAAAATTCGATTAATCTTCTCAGATATAAATCAAGGATTTCCCTCATCCCTCAAAAGGAAAATCTTTCTCTACTTACGGCTCGCTGGAGGGCTGATCCCCTTGAGGGCGTAGTCCGGCCGAGGAACTCCCCGGCGTCGGACCCTCTGACGAGGATTTTTTTCCCCCGCTTCGAGGCCATGGTTTCCGGGTTGTCAGAGGCGGCCCTCTTCTTCCCCTTAGGAGAGAATTGTCGGTTCCTCCCTTCGGAGCAGCCTCCTTCGAGGAGGCCATAGTTTCCTTGTCCTCCCCCTTGCTTCCCTCCAAAGGCATTATCTCCAGCATCCTGACCAGCACGGGATCCGGCCTGGTTTCGGGAATGGGAGCCGGACACCTGATCAGCTTTGCCTTCACTATCCACTCCTATTTAAAAGGACAACTCTTTTAGGGGCAAGTTTATGACAATTATATGGATAGAAGGTCCGGGCACAAGGTTGCTTACTTGAGTATCCGGGCGATTGCAGCTTAGGCCTGCGTCCTCAGTTAAATCCCGACACATCTCTTGTGATCCGAAGAACAGTTTATACATCTCCACGGGCGTTGCGCCCATGAAATTCTGGTGAGCTCGCGGTCCCTCTGGATTAAACTCCCACAGGCAAAGGGAGCGACGTTTGCCGGGCAATATTCGGCGAATCAACATGACTTGCGTCACCTTGACCAAGCTGAGGTCTCCTTCCAAGAGATCCTTAATGCGGCCCTGTAACATGGGCACATCTTTGGGCAAACCCCAATCTAACCCTCTGTTGACCCATGACGCTAGCCGTGGTGGGGGACCTAAGCGAAAGGCAGGAGGCGCCACCCACTTGGTGCTCCGGGGAGCGGTGATATAAAACCACTCTCGTTGCCACAAGCCTAGCTCCTCTTGAAAAGAGCCCTCGGGCTATGGAGCATCAGCATTTTTGCTTATAACAGCGCCTCCGCACTCTGCGTGCCGTCCCTTGATCATCTTCGGCTCCACTTTGAAGGTCTTGAGCCATAATCCAAAGTGAGCGGTAACACGGAGGAACGCTTCACACACGACAATAAACGAGGAGATATGGAGGATCGAATCCGGAGCTAAGTCATGGAATTCCAGCCCATAATAAAACAGCAGTCCCCTCACAATGGGATCCATTGGGAAGCCCAACCCCCAAAGGAAGTGAGACATGAACACCAAGCTCTCACCGGGCTGGGGACTGGGAATGACCTGCCCTTAAGCAGGCAACCTATGCGAAATTTCGCCGGTCAGGAACTTAGCCTCCCTCAACTTTAGTACGTCCTCCTCCGTGACGGAGGAGGGCGTCCATCGGCCTTGAAGGTCAGAACCAGACATTGTCGAAGGTCCGAAGCGCCTGGAATCTGGAGCCTAGGGTGTTGGAACTCGAGGCGACGGGCGAACTCGCTTGAGATTGAAAAAAAGGAGTAAGGCCTTGGTCTCTTTATAAGAGGTTGAATACCAAGAGCCCTCCCCGTAACCGTTCGGGACTCGTCTTTAATCAAGGAAACGTGCTAACGGGCGCGGTTGGGTTACCCACATCCGTATTGATGAGAATCCCGTAAAAGGGGGTACACGATCTCTGCTTTGGCAAGACGTGCCAAGGAAACTGCCTCGCAAAACGTGCTGAGGTGGAAAAGTAAAAACGATTCGAGTAAAGGACTTGGCCGTAGTGTGATGACGCACTGCGGAATACGTCAGCAAATTTGATTTGTGTTAATATTATTCTCTCTATGGCAATATGTGGAAACTTATTTTGCAGAGCCGGACACTACTCTTGGTGTTTACAATCTTCTATGAAGGACTTGGAGGAGGAACCCGCCTTGCAATGCCGAAGACAATCTGCGCGCCGAACTCATCGTCATTGAAGCCTGGTTTAGGGGCTACTGAGGGAGTCCTGGATTAGGGGGTGTTCGGGTAGCCGGACTATACCTTCAGCCGGACTCCAAGACTATGAAGATACAAAATTGAAGACTTCGTCCCGTGTCCGGATGGGACTTTCCTTGGCGTGGAAGGCAAGCTTAGCGATGCGGATATTCAAGATCTCCTACCATTGTAACTGACTCTGTGTAACCCTAACCCTATCCGGTGTCTATATAAACCGGAGGGTTGTAGTCCGTAGGACATCAACTCCATATACAACAATCATACCATAGGCTAGACTCTAGGGTTTAGCCTCCTTGATCTCGTGGTAGATCTACTCTTGTACTACCCATATCAACAATATTAATCAAGCAGGAGTAGGGTATTACCTCCATCGAGAGGGCCCGAACCTGGGTAAAAACATCGTGTCCCTTGTCTCCTATTACCATCCGGCCTTGACGCACAGTTCGGGACCCCCTACCCGAGATCCGCCGGTTTTGACACCGACATGCGCCTTCCAAGCAACTTCAATCGAAGACCCCGACAACAATGTAGCACAGCACCCTCCTGAGGTCGCCCCTAAGTAGAAGAAGCAGTTACTCCGCACAGGTCCTCCAGGAGAGCGGCACCGCAAGTGGTGCCACGTCAGAATCGGCGCCCGCTGTTGGTGTACAAAAGTAGGGTCTCTCCTTTTGACCCCCTTACCAGTGCACGGGCAGTCATAGCCACGCGCCGCGGCCACACTTAGCAGGGCAAAGGAGGGAAGCCGGAGAGAAGCCGAAGGCACAAGACGGTCAAGGCAACACAAAGACTAGAAACACCAAAGAGCAAGAGGGCGAGGTGGACTCCCACGGCAAGGACCTTGCAGGGGCCGCGGCTCTGCGGCCCCGGCAAGAGCCTTGCCGGGGCAACTTGCTCAGTACCAGCAGAGCAAGCCAACCTTGAGCCCAAGAGTTCCAAATGCCGCCAACGACTCCGTTGGAACCAAGGCTCGGGAGGCGCCTCTGTGGTGGCATGCAGATCTTTGTCAAGATCATAAGCATACAAGATTAGATGAGGACTAGAAGACGGTGACCCTCGGCAGGATCCTAGCCGAGGAGATCCACGGGACGACTAGAATGCCACGGCGAGACCCTTGCCAGGCCCCCGGCAAGGCCGTCGCTGATTACATCAGTGGGGCCACAGCCAGGCCCGCGTCGACCAAGACTCCGCCGCCGTTTGCACGCAGCTGCCAGCCCAACCAGCTGGGCAGGCACCTGCGTGGAAACATGCGGCTTCCGAGCCAACTCAGCAAGCACCTGCGTGGTGGCATGAAAATCTTCGTGAAGACCCTACCACCATGCCACCTCAGCTGCCTGCCATCCTACATGGTGCCACATGCATCGCTGGCCTGGACGCGTGTCGAAGCAAGGCTAGGCGGCGACGGACGGGACGGGCCTCGTTCCCGTCCCCGATAAAGCTAAGGGACACCTAAGCGATGCATTAAATGCGTCTTGTCCTGTAATACGGCCGATAAGTCGGCAGCACTGTAGACCTTTCCACCTCCTGTGTGCCATACTGGAGTGGATTTCGGCTCTTTTGGGCAAATTACACCCCGTAGCCAACTCAGCAAGCACCTGCGTGGTGGCATGCCGATCTTCGTGAAGACCCTACCACCGTGCCACCTCAGCTGCCTGCCTTCCTACATGGCGCCACATGCATCGCTGGCTTGGGCGCGTGTCGAAGCAAGGCTAGGCAGCGACGGATGGGATGGGCCTCGTTCCCATCCCCGATAAAGGTAAGGGACACCTAAGCGATGCATTAAATGCGTCTTGTCCTGTAATATGAGCCGTCAGCACTGTAGACCTTTCCAACTCCTGTGTGCCATACTAGAGAGGATTTCGGCTCTTTTGGGAAAATTACACCCCGTAGCTAGCTCAAGAACACAAGAACACTCAATACATCCACCAAAGCAGGACTAGGGTATTACGCATCCTCGCGGCCCGAACCTGGGTAAACGATCAGTGTGCTTCCTGTTAGACCTGCTCTTCTCACGACCCCGCGCCCCGCCAACCGTATTAGGGATTTTCGTGCTGAATTTTTTGATATATTATACGTTTTTTGCCGACATCGTATGCAAAAGTTATAGCCGTTTTACATTTTCCCTACACTTTTTGCAAAACATGTCCAAATTTAAGTTTTCAAATTTTCCTAACTAGTAGATGTAGTAATATAACTACCTCTCGAAGGATTTTATTTTTTGAAGTTTTTATCATTTTCTTTTGATATTTTCAGAACTAAACCGGTACTATAGGTCAGACCCCTTTAGTACCGGTTCGTGGCACAAACCGGTACTAAAGGTTAGCCCTTTAGTACCGGTTTGTGACATGAACCGGCACTATAGATGATCATGAGGCCCCGGCCTAACGCCAGCCTGCCATCACCCCTTTAGTACAGGTTCGTGGCACGAACCGGTACTAAAGGTTCAACACGAACCGGCATTAATGCATAGCCGTTCGAACCGGCACTAACGGTACCATTAGTGCCGGCTCAAATTCAAACCGGCACTAATGTGCTTCACGTTTGACCCTTTTTCTACTAGTGTATCTCTACTCTTATAAAAAACAAAGTTGGTGATGATGGTGTTCCTGCCAACCTGCAATATAGGACATCCGATTTATATCCGACGGAGAGGAAGGAAACTATGGCAATTTTGCAAAAAGATACCCACACCCCTCTCTGCATTTGCAAATACGGCATTCCCTCGTTCATCATTTTCTCCCACAAGATAAACTTCTCATACAAATGCATCTTGATGTTCCGTGCAACGCATGGGCATCTTGCTAGTAGGGAGAAGGAGTTTGTGTGACACATATCTAGCTATATTAAGGGATAGGTAGATAGCATATGTGTGAGAGACATTAGTGGCTGTGGCTGGGCTGAATTAAAGGGGTGGGCGTGTTAGACATAGAGAGCGTGTGTGTTTCTGTGTGAGAGACTTGTAGGACGGGGTAGAAAGACGAATTTAACCCTGACGGAGGGAGAGAAATACACGAAGTGCGCGTGTGTGATTCCGATGCCCACAGGGAAATGAGATATGTATGCGTGTGAGAGAGATTGCACAATTCATTCACGTATCACTATCTAGTGATCGTGGACGTGCATCGCTTGAACATAAGTCAATATCTACTTCGTATCGTGGCCAAAGGTACAATATCGATTCAAAGCTATAAAATTGGACACTCACATATCACATCTTTTTCTATTTAAATAAGCCTTTTCAGTTGTGCATGCTAAACTTATAGTGATGTTTCTTCAAACAACCAATATAGCTATCATGTACATGCACCATTGTTACTCTTGCATTCAAATTCATTAGTCTTGGATGATTTAAGTTTCTATTTTGAAGTAATATATGTAATATTCATATATGAATTCAACGGGTACGCAATTTATGAAATGGAGGCTATGTAATCATATGAGGTAACACTTTTAAGTAGCTGACTACAATATCCATTTTTTTGTGCACCTCTACACTAACACGTCAATGCATTATGTTTAATGTAAATAACCAATGGCACTAAATTATCTATTTACACGGGAAATACATAGGCTGAGCGTGTGATCCCTTTAGTCAGGATATCTTCTACTAGCTGTCCCCCTTCAAATTGGCCGTTGTGGCATCCCTTCCCGCTCAATATTTGGGAAGAGGACCAGGCCTCCATAAATAGGACTAGCCACCACAGTAGGAGGCAACGCATCTTAGAATGGATCCACTCCATCCTCACACCCACCAAGCACAAGGACACCTCTCCTCAGGAGGCTGTTCTTCCCCTTGTACTGTTCATCCTCAGCCCAAGAGGCAATCCACCACACCACACTGGAGTAGGGTATTACATCGCGGTGAGGCTGAGGGCGTGATTAGGTAGGGAGAAATCTTCGTGCGCACCCCATTGTTCGAACCTCAAGGGTTTTGCCGGAACTCGAAATCCAACATTTGGCGTGCCAGGTAGGGGTGCGTCGAAGTTTTCCTTCTGTCGATCCGTGTCGTGGTGTTTCATCGCATCCATGGCGGACGCTCGCCGAGCTCGCGCTGAGCGCCGGGCCGCCCTTGCCGCTCGCGTTGCTCAGACGGCTCCCGTCAGCGGGCCTCCCTGTCGTTCTCCGTCGCCTGCCGCCAACGCCACAACCGGCCCAGCGGGAAACGAGCAGCAAGCGTCCTCGCTGCACCCCCTCGGTGCGGCGGGACGGCCGCACCGCCACTCCGTCGTTGACCCCGGTCAGCTCATCGTCTCACGCTCATCACGCTCCCACGGACGCGCAGGCCGCGCTGCTCATGGCACATGAACTCCTGCGCTACCGCCCCCTCGACGACCTCTATGAGGACTGGTTGGACCGCCTCACCGAGTTCGTCAGCGCCGCAGGGGGCTCCCCCGTGCCATCCCTCTCGCTGGCTCACCCTCCACCAACTGCGGGCGACGTGGCCCATGGGGCGCCGCCACCACCACCTCCGCACCAAGACGACGTCCCGGCGCCAAGGCATGAGGCCCCCCGGAACGACCCACTATGTCGGGCGCCCGTGCACGAAGAAGGAAGCTGCCAAGAAGTTCCCCGTCTGCGAGAGAACGCTCCCGTGCTCCCGGTGCCACTGCGAGAAGACCGCGCGCTGCCTGCAGCGGTGGTGCGCGGGCATCAAGGGCAGGCTCCACATCAGCAAAGGGTCCTGATGGCCATGCGGGCTGCCGCGCCTTCACTCCTGAGCTGCGTAGTGTCACATGGTCGGGCAAGTTCAAGCCCGACCTACCTCCACGCTATGACGGCACCCCCGACCCCGCGGAGTTCCTGCAGCTCTACAAGCTGAGCATCGAGGCGGCCATCGGCGACAAAAAAGTCATGGCGAACTGGTTCCCCATGGCTCTCAACGATGGCGCTCATTCGTGGCTCCTGAACCTGCCCCTAGGCTCCATCTCCTCCTGGAACGAGATGCGCGACCGCTTCGTCGCCAACTTTCAGGGCACTCGCGACCGCCCTCCGGCCGCGGGTCACCTGCGCCACGTCAAGCAGCAGCTAGGGGAGACCCTCCAGAAGTACATCCAGCGCTTCAACAACGTTCGCCTCAAGATCCCCAAGGTGACGAACGAGGCCATCATCTCCGTGTTTTCTGATGGCATCTGCGACGTCAAGATGAAGGATGAGCTCGCCATCCATGAGGACCTATGCACGTCCTTGGAGTTGTTCAACCTGGCGACCAAGTGTGCAAGGGCTGAGGAAGGGCGCCTTTCCCTCCTCGAGCTCCCAGATGCCGACCTGGAGGAGAAGAAAGCCAAGGCCAAGGACGTCAAGTGTAAGGGAGTGGCCATACTCGCGACGGAGCCAGACACGAAGCACGGCCGGGACCAACCTGAGTCATCCAAGAGCAGCCGACCATCCTGCGCCTTCCACAATGTTCACAGCCACAACACCAACGACTGTCAAGAGCTGAGGGCCATCCGAGATGGACGCCTCCGTCGATGGCACGAGCGCAAAGACCGGGGCTACGACCAAGGACGAGGAGGACGTGGTGGAGGACGCTGGGACAACCGTGGCCCTCGCTAGGAGTGGCGTGACCGGCCTCGTGAGGACCGCTGGCAAGATTAGCCTCGCGAAGGCGCCTGGAGGGATCAGCCTCGCGAGGACCGCCCCCAGGGCAACGCTGGTCTTCCTCCGCTACCGCCACCACCAAGAAGGAATGACGACCACCATCAAGACTGTTGGCGTTCTCGGAACAGGGGTCCCCAGACATGCCTGCCTGCGGCCTGTGGCGTGGCTCAAAGGGGGGCCCAGCATGGCCCATCTTCACCAACACAGACCCAAGACCCTCGCGAGGGGCCAAGCCTCGCGGGGCGGACGATGCGGAGCTTCCTCAGGCACGGCCTCATCAGGCTGGATCGCGAGGAGGCGGAGATATCAAGGCGGGGTACCTCACGAGGTGCCCGTGACGCAAGCCATGACGACCAAAGGCGCCAGGCGGGTGCCAGCCCGCGCAGCATCCTCCTTTCCTCTTCGGTGAAAAGGGGGAAAGCGCAACCGCGGAGTATCGAGGCATCGGGCAAAGGTTGCCATTTTGGTGCAACGAGACCAAGACCAGGAGGACTACAAGACGGAGGTCATTGTGGAGCCCAAGACGGCGTCACCACCAGAGCTTTGTGCAGGCGAAGACTACTTTTGTCAGGATAGCTAGTACTAGCTGTTCCCCTTCAAATTAGCCCGCCATTGTTGGCTCCCTTCCCACTCGATATTTGGGAAGAGGACCAGGGCCTCTATAAATAGGACCAGCCACCCACAGAGTAGGGGGCGAGAAGAAGAGATCTGGTGGTACCCTAGCAGAGAGAAATAGCGAGACGAACGAAGGAGAGAGAGAGAGAGGGGGGGAGACTGAACTCCTCCCAGCAGTTCATCACCCCAGCCAAGAGCAGACCCGAGGCTGTTCTTCCTTGTATTGCTCATCATCATCAGCCCAAGAGGCAATCCACCATACCACACACTGGAGTAGGGTATTACACCACAACGGTGGCCCAAACCAGTATAAACCTTGTGTCATTCGTGTTGCTCTTTCCATTGCTTAGATCTTAGCGAGGCGGAGGGGTGCAGGTAGGTAGGAAGCGAAATCTCCACGCACACCCCAGTGTTCGAACCTCAAGGGTCTGCCGGAACCCAAAATCCGACATTTGGCGCGCCAGGTAGGGGTGCGCCGGAATTCGTCTTCCACCGCCCCGTTCTCCTCCGACCATCGCGCCCATGTCTGACGCTCGCCGGGCCCGCGCCGAGTGCCAGGCCGCTCTCGCTTCCCGCGTCACCCAGGCGGCTCCTGTCGGCGGGCGTCCTCGCCGTTCCCCGTCACCTGCCGTCAATGCCGCCACCGGCCCGGCGGGGGACGAGCAGCAAGCATCGTCTCAGCATCCGTCCGTGCGGCAAGACAGTCGCACCTCTACTCCCTCGCTCACCCCAGCTGGTTCTTCATCCCGCGCGCTCTGCACACCCATGGAGACTCGAGCTGCGCTCATCGCGGCAAACGAGCTCCTGCACCACCGTCCCTTCGACGACGTCTATGAAGAATGGCTCGACCGCGTCGCCGAGCTCGTCCGCGCCGCAGGGGGCTCTCCTGCGCCACCCACTCCGCTGCACCGCACCCCGCTCCGCGTGGGCGACGAAGCTCCGGCGGTGCCCCGGCCGCCTCCTCCGCAAGAAGGCGCCATGGCTCCAAGGCGTGTGGCCCCTGGGCGGAACCCGCTCTGTCAGGTGCCAGCGCGGCAAGAGCAGAGCTGCCAAGAAGTCCCTCGCCCGCAAGAAGCTGCCCGGGCGCTCCCTGCTCCAGCACCTCGCGACCATGCTCCCTCTCCCGCACGTCAAGACCCAGCTGCAGAGCGTGGGGACATGCAAGACCAAGCTCTCCGTCACCCAAGGCCCCCCGTGGCCGCAGCAGGCTGCCGTGCCTTCACCACCGAGCTATGCAGTGTCGCGTGGCCTGGCAAGTTCAAGCCGGACCTGCCTCCTCATTACGATGGCACGGCAGACCCTGCGGAGTTCCTCCAGCTCTACGAGCTGGGCATCGAAGCTGCCAACGGAGACGAGAAGGTCATGGCGAACTAGTTTCCCATGGCGCTCAAGGACGGGGCCCGCACCTGGCTCCTGAACCTGGCTCCAGGCACGATCTCCTCGTGGGACAAGATGCGCACCCGCTTCATCGCCAACTTCCAAGGTACTCGCGCCCGGCCACCCGCCGTGAGCGACATGCGCCGCATCAAGCAACAAACCGGGGAGACCCTACAGAAGTACATCCAGCGCTTCAACAACGCACGCCTCAAGATTCCCAAGGTGACTGAGGAAGCCATCATCTCAGCCTTCTCTGACGGCGTGCGCGATGTCAAGATGAAGGAGGAGCTGGTGATGCATGAAGACCTGTGCACTTCCTTGGAGCAGTTCAACTTGGTGACCAAGTACGCCAGGGCTGAGGAAGGGCGTCTCTCCCTCCTCGAGCTGCCTGCCGCAGACCCAGAAGAGAAGAAGCCCAAGGCCAAGGACGTGAAGCGCAAGGGGGCTGCCGTGCTCGTGGCAGAACCAGACACCAAGCGGGGAAGAGATCAGCCCGAACCTTCCAAGGGTAGCCGGTACTGTGTGTACCATGACCTCCACACCCACAACACCAACGAATGTCAAGAGCTCCGAGCCGTGCGAGAAGGAAGGATCGGCCGTCGCCCCGACCGCGGTGACCGGGGCTATGGACGAGGAGGAGGAAGGAACGCAGGACGCTGGGAAGACCGTGGCCCGCGCCAAGGGTGGTGCAATCAACCTCGTGAGGATCGCTGGCAAGACCCGCCTCGCGAGGGAGACTAGAGGGATCAGCCTCGCGAGGATCGCCCGCATGGCAACGTAGGCCTCCCTCCGCTGCCGCCGCAGCCAAGGAGAAACGAGGACTGCCACCAAGACGAGGGGGATGGGGGCTTCCAGGAGCCGCACGCGATCGCTTGCATCCTGGGCGGAGCTCAGGCCCCAGCCTCTCAACGCATCTTGAAGCAGTTCGCCCGCAAAGTGAATGCAGTCCTCCCCAGGCTTGAAGCCACGCGCCCTCTCAGGTGGTCGGCGTGCGCCATCACGTTCAGCTCAGCAGATCAGCTCAAGTGTGCGGCTATAGCCGGAGTCCTCCCGATGCTTTATTCCCCAATCATCAGCAACGTGGTGGTCACCAGGACCCTCATCGATGGTGGGGCAGGGCTCAACGTCCTGTCCGTGGAAACATTCAACAATCTCCAAGTGTCCTACAGCCAACCAAGCCCTTCTCCGGAATCACCGACGGCTCCACGGTCCCGATTGGGCAGGTCCGCCTCCCTGTCACCTTCGGGGCACGCGACAACTACCGCACCGAGCACATCGACTTCAACGTCCCTCACATTCGCCTGCCGTACAACGCCATCCTTGGGTACCCGGCGCTGGCCAAGTTCATGGCCGTAACTCACCACGGCTACAACGTCCTCAAGATGCCAGGAAGTGGCAGACTCATCGCGGTGCCCTGTGAAGAGAAGGACGCGGTGTGTTCCCTGGAACGAGCCTTTCAGGCCGCGTCACTGGAAGACCCGGATCGCGGAAGCATGAGGCTTCCCAAGACCGCCCCCAAGAAGAAGAAGACATTGTCCGACCCGGTCCCTCAGGAGGCAGGCCCCTCTAGGTCCGTGCCTGCCCAGGGGGAACCTCCTTCCGTCGCATAGGAAAGCGCGCCCGGCGCCCTCCTCAGGCAGGGCTCGGGGGCTCTCCCCTGGAGGGCCACCGACCTGGCTAGGGTCACGAGGGAGGCGCTTGGGCAAGACGTGGAGGCTTGCTTTGAAGCACGTTTCCCTCAAGAAGGAGTAAGGCAAGGAGGGCCAGGCCCTCAGGAGTTCATCAGCAAGGCCATTCAGGAGCTACAGGAGTCAAGGTTCATGAAAGGCGGCCGCCATCTACCAGCAGTTGTTCCCCATCCAGGCGAGGATGGTGGGATGCGCGTCTGCATCGACATACCAGGGCTCAACCAAGTCGCCTCTCTGGAGCGCCTCTGGCTTTCGCGAGTGGGGCGCTGCGGAGGACCACCCCACAGCTGCGTTCGCATGCCTTACGGCTTGCCGAACGCGGCTGTCACGTACCAGCGCCTCATGAGGGGCATCATGGAGGCACAAGAGGCCAGGTGTTCCGCAGCCCTGGCGGAGATGGAGATGGCCCGCAGGGAGCCACCAGCGCCTTCGGAGCCTCCTGAGGCCCCTGGGCCTGGGGGCTCATGAGGATCGGCTTCCGCAGCCCATCGAGTCTGCTACACCAGCACCCCTTCGTCCTCAGTGTCATCAGGTGACATCTTTCAAGTTTTACTTCCAGCTGGGAGCGCCCCCCCAGGGCTGCATTATTCCCAGGCCGCGTGGGTCCGTCCCTGCGGCATGTATCCCTTTTATTTCATGTTGTTAGCTTACCTTGTTGGGGCGCCCCTCGGGCTGCACGATCCCCAACTCACTCGGGCCAGACCCAGCGGCGTGTATCTCATTTGCAGTTATTTCCGGTTATGCGTCATACCCACCATGCTTGATTATTTGGTGCCGGCCCACGGCACCTCTTCTTCTCCATGCCGACCGCTTGCACGTTAAAGGGGGGGTACCTGAGCATCGCGACTCAGGGCTCTTACTGGCTCTCCAGCCCTCACCCTCTAGCATTGTCCACGGCATCGCGACCTGGCATACCAGCGACGGCTAAGACCAGCTCGAGGGCCGGGACCCGAGGACGTAGAGTGTCTGAATCTAACCAAATTTGCAGGGACACATCACAAGATAAGGCCCAGTGCCAGGCGCATCCCGCCTAGAGGTAGGGCCCCATGAGTGCCGCACTGGACCACGGGTGCCCAGATACACCTCGCCAGGCCCTACCGTGCCAGCCACGTGTCAGGGCGGGGCTGTACACGCCCCGGGGGCTCCTCCCGGAGGGGGCCCCCCTCCCACGTACCAGTGGAAGCACCATGCTCCGCGCTGGCTGACGACACTGCCGAGGAGCGGCTATGCCCGTACACATACGGAAGCGCTATGCTCCGCGCTGGTGATAAACAACTGAGGGTGGCCCCCGGGCCGCATCAACCTCAGGGAGCCCAGAGCTTAGTGTCTAGCCTCATCGCAATGCCTCCCCTCGGGAGTGCCGCGCGAGGAGGTTGGGCACGGGGGCTGTGCCTGGGTCATGCCCAGACGCACGCCACCCAGCCAGGTCCCCCGGGCCTGGCTCGTCGCGCGTCTCTCCCCGAGCGGAGCCAAGGTACGAAGGCCGTTTGAGCGTCAAGGGGGACTCCTGAGCATCGCGACTCAGGAGCCTAACTGGTCACGTAGCCCCTCACTCCTTTGGTCCCGTCCTAGTTTTCGGTCGGGGCTAATGCTGGGTGAGGTATGCGCGGGGTCGGGCTCTGCATATGTAGAACGGTAGATACACCTACATCACACCTCCCTACTTGTTGTTCGTGCGCCAAGGGGGACTCCTGAGCATCGCGACTCAGGAGCCTAACTTGTCACGTAGCCCCTCACTCCTTTGGTCCCGTCCTGGTTTCCGGTCAGGGATAATGCTGGGTGAGGTACGCGCGGGGCCGGGCTCTGCCGGCGTACAACATAAGCAAGTAGGAAGGAAAAGCGCAAAATTCAAGGAATTCAAAAGAAAATATTACAGTCCACATTGTTATCTCAATGCCAAACGCAAGTTTAAATGCCTCCTCGAGGCATGATACATGTGCAGGAATTAAAAGCAGGACAGGAGCCATAGCGGAGCCACTTGTCAATGGTGGAGCAGCGTGGAGTGGCTTCGCCTCATGGGGCAGCGGGGTCGGCAGCGCCTTGCTTCGGCTTGGTGCTGAAGGCCCGGAACTTCCCCAGCAGAACCTCCGCGTGACCCTTCACGGCCTCGGCAGCAGCGGCAGCACGCTCGCCTCTCACTGGCTCCAGCAGGCCGTCGAGGTTGATGTTGGGATCGCGAAGGTAGATGTGGGTGAGCACCCGCGTCAGTGCTGCAAAAGACAGGACACGCGCCTCGGCCTCCGCCGTGGGGCCAAGGCCAAGGGCGACATCTTCAAGAGCGCGAACCAGGAAGGGAAGTAGCTTGGCGGGGCCGTCCTCGGCGCCAGCCAGCGGGCTCTCCAGGCCGCTGTCGTAAAGCGTTCTCAGTGAGGAGCGAGCCTTCGCCTCCATCTCCGCAAAGGCCACGCGGTCCTCGGCAAGAACCAGGGCCTTGTCGTCCAGCTCGGCCTTCCTCGCCCTCAACTCCTACTCCAGCGCGCCTAGGCGGTCGCGGTGCTTCCTGAGCTTGACCTCCCTCTCCATGACGGCCACCTCGCGAGCCTTCACACCTTCTTCCGGCTCTTGGCGAAGGCGGACCTCTTTCGCAAGCTGGTCCCGCAGGCCCTGTAGCTAGTCCTCTAGCGCCTTGCAGCGACCACGGACGGCTACCACCTCCCCCAGGGCTGCGTCACGAGCAGCCTTCGCCTCAAGGACGGCCTGCTTCTCCTCATCGGAAGCCGTCGAGGCCTGGACTAGCGCCGCCCGAATCAAAGCGTCGGAGCGAACCCATTCGGAAGCTAGCTCCAAGTGCCCAGCCACCAAGCGAGGGTCGGCGCTAATAAGATCCTGCTGTAGTCGGTCCAGCTCAGCGATAGCACGATCCAGAACGGCAGAAGGAGTCGGAGAGATAGCAGCCGGAGGAGTAGGAGGAGAATGCGGCTGCGCGACCACGGCATCCTGAGGCGGAGTCTGCTGCGCCCCAACGGCTGTAGTGGCAGCAGCAGGCAAGGACACCTCGGGAGTCACTTGGGCCGTGGGGGCCAAGCTCGCCCCAGCCAGCTCAGCGAGGCCTCGCGAGGACGACTGGGAAGGAGAAGCCCGTGCGTCGCAGTCACCCTCCTTCGCGGGCAGAGGCGCTGCCACGGATGGAACCTCAGGAGCTCCCCTTGACTTCTTTGCTGCGGGCGGCAGCCTGTCCAAGAGATGCGGACGTCAAGCCTCAGAAGCAGAATCAGAAGTAAAGACAAGAATCAAACGCTTACAGGTCGTCGCCAGTGAGCTCGAGCGGCCTCCGGTCAAATTTGAAGCCTGAAAGCTGGCTGGAAGGGTCAACCTCGGGAAGCTTGGAAGCGGAAGGTGCGGTCCGCCCCGGGGCCGGGGCAGGCCCGTGAGAGATCAGCCCGGTCCTGTCCTTCTTCGGGATCGGGGGCAAGCTCCCGCCGTCCTCCTTGTCCTCATCCTCGTCGTCATCGCTCGGAGAGAGGCGGAGAACACGGGACCTGCGCCCGGGGAGGGGAGCCCTCGACTCTCCATCAGTCGCCTCGGAGTCAGGCCCTCTTCCCCGCTCCCCTCCTTCCTCCTCTTCGCTGGAGTCGTCGGAGGGCACGTCCACCGGTTTCTCGGGAGTTTCCATGGGCACGAGCCCATCCCCGTTGAAGGCCGGCATGGACTCCACTACCTGCTCCCAGTCGTCGCGGAGGAACAAGGGCATAGGAGCATCCTCCAACCTCGCCACATCGCCCCCAACCAGAGATTGGAGGACCGCAGCTAGATCTCCGTAGGCCAAGGCCGCGGGGCTCGGATGGGGCCTCCACATCGGGAGTGAGTACAGCCGAAGCGGAGCCAGCTGGTGCTCCATGAATTCCCTCAGCAGCGACGCGCCGGTCAGCTTCGCCACCGCCATGTTGGCTGGCCTCAGATCCACGTCCATCTTCTCCAACACCAGCTTCGCGAGGGGGTCCGCGAGCTCCGCTCGACCCCAATCGCTAGAGCTCGTGGGCTGCTCCATGGGCAAGATCAGCCGAGGGTGAATGCGCCCAGCATCCACCAAGACCCACTTGCTCACGAAGCCCTCAATCCTTTTCCAGGGGTTCGAGATGGCAATGGCGCCACCGTGCGCGATGAAGCTCGCGCACACGGAAGCAGGACCGCGAGAAGTCCGGAGGTAGAAGTAGTGGTGCAGCAAGGCCACCGAGGGCCGCACCCCTACGTGAGCCTCGCAGTAATAGGCGAAGATTGCCAGGAGAAGGATGGAGTTGGGGTGGAGATGGAGAGCCTGTAGCTTGTAATGGCGGAGGACAGAGAAGAAGAACTCGGAGAAGGGAGGCACCAGGCCAGCAGTAATGGCACTTACGAAGAACGGATAGAAGGTGCTCCCTTGACCCTCAGGGGTGGCGGAGCCAGCCTTGAACACCTTCGCCCCGTCGATGCCCCGCGCCGCCGCCATCCGGCGCAATCGGTCTAGGCTCGCCTCCGACACGTTCGGCGAGTCCAGGGCGAGCGAGTACCAAGCTACGGCCGGAGACCGATGAGGCTCCATGGCTTCCTAGGTCACGCGGTCGGAGTAGATCTGGAAACTTTGGAGGAAGGAAGGAGAGGAGCAAGAAAGGGGATCTGACAAGCAACCAGAGAAAGCAAAAAGCAAAGCCTAGGCAGATGCCGCTCCTTTATCAACTCGCACGGTTGCTAAGGCGCTCACGTCCAATCAACCGCCACGCAGCGCCCAAGGCCGCAGGCTGTTAGGGCCCGCGACGCTTCGCCCTCGCCCTTCCGCCTCCCTGCACGGCCAAGTCTGGGCGCGCCTTGGGCCCGGGGGCTACTGTCGGCGTTATGGGAACGAGGGTCCCCAGACTTGCCTGCCTGCGGCCTGCGGCATGGCTCAAAGGGGGGCCCAGCATGGCCCATCTTCACCAACATAGACCCAAGACCCTCGCGAGGGGCCAAGCCTCGCGGGGCGGACGACACGGAGCTTCCTCAGGCACGGCCTCATCAGGCTGGATCGCGAGTTGGCGGAGAGATCAAGGCGGGGTACCTCACGAGGTGCCCGTGACGCAAGCCATGACGACCAAAGGCGCCAGGCGGGTGCCAGCCCGCGCAGCGTCCTCCTTTCCTCTTCGGTGCAAAGGGGGCAAGCGCAACCGCGGAGTACCGAGGCATCAGGAAAAGGTTGCCATTTTGGTGCAACAAGACCAAGACCAGGAGGACTGCAAGACGGAGGTCATTGTGGAGCCCAAGACGGCGTCACCACCAGAGCTTTGTGTAGGCGAAGACTACTTTTGTCAGGATAGCTAGTACTAGTTGTTCCCCTTCAAATTAGCCCGCCATTGTTGGCTCCCTTCCCGCTCAATATTTGGGAAGAGGACCAGGGCCTCTATAAATAGGACTAGCCACCCACAGAGTAGGGGGACGAGAAGAAGGGATCTGGTGGTACCCTAGCAGAGAGAAAGAGGGAGACGAACGAAGGAGAGAGAGAGAGAGGGGAGACTGAACTCCTCCCAGCAGTTTATCACCCCAGCCAAGAGCAGACCCTCGCGAGGCTGTTCTTCCTTGTATTGTTCATCATCATCAGCCCAAGAGGCAATCCACCATACCACACACTGGAGTAGGGTATTACACCACAATGGTGGCCCGAACCAGTATAAACCCTGTGTCATTCGCGTTGCTCTTTCCATTGCTTAGATCTTAGCGAGGCGGAGGGGTGCAGGTAGGTAGGAAGCGAAATCTTCGCACGCATCCCAGTGTTCGAACCTCAAGGGTCTGCCGGAACCCGAAATCCAACAAGGACAAGGGGGCTGGGGGCTTCCAGGAGCCGCGGGCTATCGCCTGCATCTTGGGCGGAGCTCAAGCCCTAGCCTCTCAGCGAATCTTTAAGCAGTTTGTTCGCGAGGTGAACGCATTCCTCCCCAGGCTCGAGGCCACACGACCGCTTAGGTGGTCCAAGTGCGCCATCACCATTAGTTCAGCAGGTTAGCTCAAGTGCGTAGCCACCGCTGGCGCACTCCCGATGCTTTGCTCACCCATCATCAGCAACGTACATGTCACCAAGACCGTCATCGACGGCAGCGCAGGGCTTAACGTCCTATCCGTCGAGATGTTCGACAGCCTTCAAGTGCCCAACGATCAGCTACAGCCTACCAAGCCCTTCTCGGGAGTGACCGACGGTTCCACCATGCCGATAGGGCAGGTCCACTCCCTTTCACCTTCGGACAGCGCGACAACTACCGCACCGAGCTCATCGACTACGACGTCACCCACATCCGTTTGCCATATATACAATGCCATCCTCGGGTATCCGGCCCTAGCCAAGTTCATGGCAGTGACACACCACGGCTACAACATCCTCAAGATGCCAGGAAGCAGTCCCCTGCGAAGAAATAGATGCGATGTGCTCCCTCGAGTGCGCCTTCCAAGCAACATCAATCGAAGACCCCGACAAAAATGCACCACAGCACCCTCCTGAGGTCGCCCCTAAGAAGAAGAAGCAGCTACTCCGCACAGGGCCTCAGGAGAGCGGCACTGCAAGTGGTGCCACGTGAGAATCAGCGCCCGCTGTTGGTGTACAAAAGTAGGGTCTCTCCTTTTGACCCCTTTACCTGTGCACGAGCAGACATAGCCACGCGCCACGGCCACACTTAGCATTGCAAAGGAGGGAAGCCGGAGAGAAGCCGAAGGCACAAGACGGTCAAGGCAACGCCAAGACCAGAAACACCAAAGAGCAAGAGGGCGAGGTGTACTCCCACGGCAAGGACCTTGCCGGGGCTGCGGCTCCGCGGCACCGGCAAGAGCCTTGCCGGGGCAAATTGCCCAGTACCAGCAGAGCGATCCACCCTTGAGCCCAAGAGTTCCAAACGCCGCCAACGACTCCGTTGGAACCAAGGCTCGGGAGGCGCCTCTGTGGTGGCATGCAGATCTTTGTGAAGATCATAAGCATACAAGATCAAATGAGGACCAGAAGACGGTGACCCTCGGCGAGATCCTAGCCGAGGAGATCCATGGGACGACTGCAACGCCACGGCAAGACCCTTGCCAAACCCCCAGCAAGGCCCTCGCCGATTACATTAGTGGGGCCACAGCCAGGCCCACGTCGACCAAGACTCTGCCGCCGTTTGCATGCAGCTGCCAGCCCAACTAGCTGTGCAGGCACCTGCGTGGCAACATGCAGCTTCCGAGCCAACTCAGAAAGCACCTGCGTGGTGGCATGCGGATCTTCGTGACGACCCTACCACCATGCCACCTCAGCTGCTTGCCTTCCTACATGGCGCCACATGCATCGCTGGCCTGGGCGCGTGTCAAAGCAAGCCTAGGCGGCGACGGACGGGGCGGGCCTCGTTCCCGTCCCCGATAAAGCTAAGGGACACCTAAGCGATGCATTAAATGCGTCTTGTCCTGTAATACGGGCGATAAGCCGGCAGCACTATAGACCTTTCCACCTCCTGTGTGCCATACTGGATAGGATTTTGGCTCTTTTGGGCAAATTACACGCCGTAGCTAGCTCAAGAACACAAGAACACTCAATACATCCACCAAAGCAGTACTAGGGTATTATGCATCCTCGCGGCCCGAACCTGGGTAAACAATCCGTGTGCTTCCTGTTAGACCTGCTCTTCTCACGACCCCGCGCCCTGCCAACCGTAGTAGGGATTTTCATGCTGAATTTTTTGATATATTATACGTTTTTTGCCGACATCGTATGCAAAAGTTATAGACATTTTACATTTTCCCTACACTTTTTGCAAAACATGTCCAAATTTAAGTTTTCAAATTTTCCTAACTAGTAGATGTAGTAATATAACTACCTCTCGAAGGATTTTATTTTTTGAAGTTTTTATCATTTTCTTTCGATTTTTTCAGAACTGAAATGGCGACACGCAGGGCGGGGGTAGAGTTTGGAAATTGCCCTATAGTGCCGGTTTTTGTCACAAACCAGTACTATAGGTCAGACCCCTTTAGTACCGGTTCGTGGCACAAACCGGTACTAAACGTTAGCCCTTTAGTACCGGTTTGTGACACGAACCAGCACTAAAGGTGATCGTGGGGCCCCGGCCTGACGCCAGCCTGCCATCACCCCTTTAGTATCGGTTCGTGGCACGAACCAGTACTAAAGGTTCAACACGAACCGGCATTAATGCATAGCCATTCGAACCGGCACTAATGGTACCATTAGTGCCGGCTCAAATTCAAACCGGCACTAATGTGCTTCACGTTTGACCCTTTTTCTACTAGTGTATCTCTACTCTTATAAAAACAGAGTTGGTGATGATGGTGTTCCTGCCATCCTGCAATATAGGCCATCCGATTTATATCCGACGGATAGGAAGGAAACTATGGCAATTTTGCAAAAAGATACCCACACCCCTCTCCGCATTTGCAATTAAGGCATTCCCTCATTCATCATTTTCTCCCACAAGATAAACTTCTCATACAAATGCATCTTGATGTTCCGTGCAACGCATGGGCATGTTGCTTGTAGGGAGAAGGAGTTTGTGTGACACATATCTAGCTATATTAAGGGATAGGTAGATAGCATATGTGTGAGAGACATTAGTGGATGTGGGTGGGCGGAATTAAAGGGGGTGGGCGTTTTACACATAGAGAGCATGTGTGTTTCTGTGTGAGAGACTTGTAGGACAGGGTAGAAAGACAAATTTAACCCTGACGGAGGGAGAGAAATACACGAAGTGCGCGTGTGTGATTCCGATGCCCACAGGGAAATGAGATATGTATGCGTGTGAGAGAGATTGCACAATTCATTCACGTATCACTATCTAGCAAGCGTGGACGCGCATCGCTTGAACATAAGTCGATATCTACTTTGTATTGTGGCCAAAGGTACAATATCGATTCAAAGCTATAAAGATTGGACACTCGCATATCACATTTTTTCTATTTAAATAAGCCTTTTTAGTTGTGCATGCCAAAGTTACAGTGATGTTTCTTCAAACAACCAATGTAGCTATCATGTACATGCACCATTGTTACTCTTGCATTCAAATTCATTAGTCTTGGATGATTTAAGTTTCTATTTTGAAGTAATATATGTAATATTCATATATGAATTCAACGGGTACGCAATTTATGAAATGGAGGCTATGTAATCATATGAGGTAACACTTTTTAGTAGCTAACTACAATATCCATTTCTTTTTGTGCACCTCTACACTAACAGGTCAATGCATTATGTTTAAAGTAAATAACCAATGGCACTAAATTATCTATTTACACGAGAAATACATAGGCTGAGCATTTGATTCCTTTAGTCAGGATAGCTTCTACTAGTTGTCCCCCTGCAAATTGGCCGTTGTGGCATCCCTTCCCGCTCAATATTTGGGAAGATGACCAGGCCTCTATAAATAGGACTAGCCACCACAGTAGGAGGCAACGCATCTTAGACTGGATCCACTCCATCCTCACACCCACCAAGCACAAGAACACCTCTCCTCAGGAGGCTGTTCTTCCCCTTGTACTGTTCATCCTCAGCCCAAGAGGCAATCCACCACACCACACTGGAGTAGGGTATTACACCACAACGGTGGCACGAACCAGTATAAATCTCGTGTCTCTTGTGTTGCGGGTTCGTCGAGCTAGGCTTTGACATCGCGGTGAGGCTGAGGGCGTGATTAGGTAGGGAGAAATCTTCGTGCGCACCCCAGTGTTCGAACCTCAAGGGTTTTGCCGGAACCCGAAATCCGACATTTGGCGCGCCAGGTAGGGGTGCGCCGAAGCTTTCCTTTTGTCGATCCGCGTCGCGTCGTTTCATCGCATCCATGGCGGACGCTCGCCGAGCTCGCGCTGAGCGCCAGGCCTCCCTTGCCGCCCGCGTTGCTCAGAAGGCTCCCATCGACGGGCCTCCCTGTCGTTCTCCGTCGCCTGCCGCCAACGCCGCAACCGGCCCAGCGGGAAACGAGCAGCAAGCGTCCTCGCTGCACCCCCTTGGTGCGGCGGGACGGCCGCACCGCCACTCCGTCATTGACCCCGGTCAGCTCGTCGTCTCACGCTCATCGTGCTCCCATGGACGTGCAGGCCGTGCTGCTCATGGCACGTGAACTCCTGCGCTACCGCCCCGTCGACGACCTCTATGAGGACTGGTTGGACTGCCTTGCCGAGTTCGTCAGCGCCGCAGGGGGCTCCCCCGTGCCATCCCTCTCGCTGCCTCACCCTCCACCAGCTGCGGGCGACGTGGCCCATGGGGCGCCACCACCATCACCTCCACACCAAGATGACATCCTGGCGCCAAGGCATGCGGCCCCCCGGAACGACCCACTATGTCGGGCGCCCGTGCGCGAAGAAGGAAGCTGCCAAGAAGTTCCCTGTCCGCGAGAGAATGCTCCCGTGCTCCCGGCGCCACTGCGACAAGACCGCACGCTGCCTGCAGCGGCAGTGCGCGGGCATCAAGGGTAGGCTCCACATCAGCAAAGGGTCCCGATGGCCACGCGGGCTACCGCGCCTTCACTCCTGAGATGCATAGTGTCGCATGGTCGGGCAAGTTCAAGCCCGACCTGCCTCCATGCTATGACGGCACCCCTGACCCCACGGAGTTCCTGCAGCTCTACGAGCTGAGCATCGAGGCGGCCAACGGCGATGAAAAAGTCATGGCGAACTGGTTCCCCATGGCTCTCAAGGATGGCGCTCGTTCGTGGCTCCTGAACCTGCCCCTAGGCTCCATCTCCTACTGGAACGAGATGCGCGACCGCTTCGTCGCCAACTTTTAGGGCACTCGCGACCGCCCTCCGGCCGCAGGTCACCTGCGTCGCGTCAAGCAGGAGCCAGGGGAGACCCTCCAGAAGTACATGCAACACTTCAACAACGTTCGCCTCAAGATCCCCAAGGTGGCGGATGAGGCCATCATCTCCGTGTTTTCTAATGGCCTCTGCGACGTCAAGATGAAGGATGAGATCGCCGTCCATGAGGAGCTATGCACGTCCTTGGAGTTGTTCAACCTGGCAGCCAAGTGTGCAAGTGCTGAGGAAGGGCGCCTTTCCCTCCTCGATCTCCCAGATGCCGACCTGGAGGAGAAGAAAGCCAAGGCCAAGGACGTGAAGCGCAAGGCAGTGGCCGTACTCGCGACGGAGCCAAACACGAAGCGCGGCCGGGACCAGCGCGAGTCATTCAAGAGCAGCCGACCATTCTGCGCCTTCCACAACGTTCACGGCCACAACACCAACGACTGTCAAGAGCTCTGGGCCATCCGAGATGGATGCCTCGGTCGATGCCGCGAGCGCAACGACAGGGGGCTACGGCCGAGGAGGAGGACGTGGTGGAGGACGCTGGGACGACCGTGGCCCTCGCCAGGAGTGGCGTGACCGGCCTCGTGAGGACCGCTGGCAAGATTAGCCTCGCGAAGGTGCCTGGAGGCATCAGCCTCGCGAGGACTGCCCCCAGGGCAACGCTGGTCTTCCTCCGCTACCGCCACCACCAAGAAGGAACGACGACCACCATCAGGACAAGGGGGCTAGGGGCTTCCAGGAGCCGCGGGCTATCGCCTGCATCTTGGGCGGAGCTCAAGCCCTAGCCTCTCAGCGAATCTTTAAGCAGTTTGTTCGCGAGGTGAACGCATTCCTCCCCAGGCTCGAGGCCACACGACCGCTTAGGTGGTCCAAGTGCGCCATCACCATTAGTTCAGCAGATTAGCTCAAGTGCGTAGCCACCGCTGGCGCACTCCCGATGCTTTGCTCACCCATCATCAGCAACGTACAAGTCACCAAGACCCTCATCGACGGCAGCGCAGGGCTTAACGTCCTGTCCGTCGACATGTTCGACAGCCTTCAAGTGCCCAACGATCAGCTAAAGCCTACCAAGCCCTTCTCGGGAGTGACCGACGGTTCCACCACGCCGATAGGGCAGGTCAACTCCCTGTCACCTTCGGACAGCGCGACAACTACCGCACCGAGCTCATCGACTTCGACGTCGCCCACATCCGTTTGCCATATATACAATGCCATCCTCGGGTATCCGGCCCTAGCCAAGTTCATGGCAGTGACACACCACGGCTACAACATCCTCAAGATGCCAGGAAGCGGCGGGATCATCACAATCCCTTGCGAAGAAACAGATGCGATGTGCTCCCTTGAGTGCGCCTTCCAAGCAACATCAATCGAAGACCCCGACAACAATGCAGCACAGCACCCTCCTGAGGTCGCCCCTAAGAAGAAGAAGCAGCTACTCCGCACAGGGCGTCAGGAGAGCGGCACCGCAAGTGGTGCCACGTCAGAATCGGCGCCCGCTGTTGGTGTACAAAAGTAGGGTCTCTCCTTTTGACCCCTTTACCTGTGCACGGGCAGTCATAGCCACGCGTCGCGGCCACACTTAGCAGGGCAAAGGAGGGAAGCCGGAGAGAAGCCGAAGGCACAAGACGGTCAAGGCAACGCCAAGACCAGAAACACCAAAGAGCAAGAGGGCGAGGTGGACTCCCACGGCAAGGACCTTGACGGGGCAACTTGCCCAGTACCAGCAGAGCGAGCCACCCTTGAACCCAAGAGTTCCAAACGCCGCCAACGACTCCGTTGGAACCAAGACTCGGGAGGCGCCTCTGTGGTGGCATGCAGATCTTTGTCAAGATCATAAGCATACAAGACCAGATGAGGACCAGAAGACGACGACCCTCGGCGGGATCCTAGCCGAGGAGATCCACGGGACGACTGCAAAGCCACGGCAAGACCCTTGCCAGGCCCCCGGCAAGGCCCTTGCCGATTACATCAGTGGGGCCACAGCCAGGCCCGCGTCGACCAAGACTCCGCCGCCGTTTGCACGCAGCTGCCAGCCCAACCAGCTGGGCAGGCACCTGCATGGCAACATGCGGCTTCTGAGCCAACTCAGCAAGCACCTGCGTGGTGGCATGCAGATCTTCGTGAAGACCCTACCACCGTGCCACCTCAGCTGCCTGCCTTCGTGAAGGCCTGGGCGCGTGTCGAAGCAAGGCTAGGCGGCGACGGACGGGATGGGCCTCGTTCCAATCCCCGATAAAGCTAAGGGGCACCTAAGCGATGCATTAAATGCGTCTTGTCTTGTAATACGGGCGATAAGCCGGCAGCACTGTAGACCTTTCCACCTCCTATGTGCCATATTGGAGAGGATTTCGGCTCTTTTGGGCAAATTACACCCCGTAGCTAGCTCAAGAACACAAGAACACTCAATACATCCACAAAAGCAGGACTAGGGTATTACGCATCCTCGCGGCCCGAACCTGGGTAAATGATCCGTGTGCTTCCTGTTAGACCTACTCTTCTCACGACCCCGCGCCCCGCCAACCGTACTAGGGATTTTCGTGCTGAATTTTTTGATATATTATACGGTTTTTTCCGACATCGTATGCAAAAGTTATAGCCGTTTTACATTTTCCCTACACTTTTTGCAAAACATGTCCAAATTTAAGTTTTCAAATTTTCCTAACTAGTATATGTAGTAATATAACCACCTCTCGAAGGATTTTATTTTTTGAAGTTTTTATCATTTTCTTTTGATTTTTTCAGAACTGAAATGGTGACAC
>NC_057800.1:510663523-510666481 GCF_018294505.1 Triticum aestivum | reverse complement strand
ACAAACCGGTACTATAGGTCAGACCCCTTTAGTACCGGTTCGTGGCACAAACCGGTACTAAAGGTTAGCCCTTTAGTACCGGTTTGTGACACGAACCGGCACTAAAGATGATCGTGGGGCCCTGGCCTGACGCCAGCTTGCCATCACCCCTTTAGTACCGGTTCGTGGCATGAACCGGTACTAAAGGTTCAACACGAAGCGGCATTAATGCATAGCCGTTCGAACCGGCACTAATGGTACCATTAGTGCCGGCTCAAATTCAAACCGGCACTAATGTGCTTCACGTTTGACCCTTTTTCTACTAGTGTATCTCTACTCTTATAAAAAACAGAGTTGGTGATGATGGTGTTCCTGCCATCCTGCAATATAGGCCATCTGATTTATATCTGACGGACACGAAGGAAACTATGGCAATTTTGCAAAAAGTTACCCACACTCCTCTCCGCATTTGCAAATAAGGCATTCCCTCGTTCATTATTTTCTCCCACAAGATAAACTTCTCATACAAATGCATCTTGATGTTTCGTGCAACGCATGGGCATCTTGCTAGTAGGGAGAAGGAGTTTGTGTGACACATATCTAGCTATATTAAGGGATAGGTAGATAGCATATGTGTGAGAGACATTAGTGGCTGTGGGTGGGCGGAATTAAAGGGGTGGGCGTGTTAGACATAGAGAGCGTGTGTGTTTCTATGTGAGAGACTTGTAGGACGGGGTAGAAAGACGAATTTAACCCTGACGGAGGGATAGAAATACACGAAGTGCGCGCGTGTGATTCCGATGCCCACGGGGAAATGAGATATGTATCCATGTGCGAGAGATTGCACAATTCATTCACGTATCACTATTTAGCGATCGTGGACGTACATCGCTTGAACATAAGTCAATATCTACTTTGTATTGTGGCCAAAGGTACAATATCGATTCAAAGCTATAAAGATTGGACACTCACATATCACATTTTTTCTATTTAAATAAGCCTTTTCAGTTGTGCATGCCAAAGTTATAGTGATGTTTCTTCAAACAACCAATGTAGCTATCATGTACATGCACCATTGTTACTCTTGCATTCAAATTCATTAGTCTTGGATGATTTAAGTTTCTATTTTGAAGCAATATATGTAATATTCATATATGAATTCAACGGGTACGCAATTTATGAAATGGAGGCTATGTAATCATATGAGGTAACACTTTTAAGTAGCTGACTACAATATCCATTTCTTTTTGTGAACCTCTACACTAACACGTGAATGCATTATGTTTAAATTAAATAACCAATGGCACTAAATTATCTATTTACACGAGAAATACATAGGCTGAGCGTTTGATCCCTTTTTTGTGAACGCGCCACTACACCCGTACGATTGGCCGCGCCCATGTGAACGTCCAAGTTATCGGCGCATCATCCCGAGTTATTGTCTTTTTTCTGGGGTGGACTTCACACCAGTTATTAACTGCTGACGCGTGCCCCGTGTACACAGTCTAGCATGACCTTCCCGCTAGCACGGTCCAAAATTAGTTGAAACTGGATACGAACGATCCCGCGGGCGGCAAAATCTCCCGCCTCCTTCTAAATTTTCCGCCACCTTAGTCTTTAGCATGCAAAATCCCCCTTTTGTCCTTGGTGCACGGAGACCAATAGTTACAATACCGCCCTCATCTACATGATAGGTCGGGGCTGCTTTGGTAACTTCCGGTTCCCCCACTACATGGAACCCCCATTTCCTCTCCCCCTCCCGCAAAAACGACTAACTCCACAACACTAGAGCATCTTACATCACACCGTCCGTACTTCATCGCCCTTTCTCCCCTCCCCTCTCGAAACCCTAGACTACTCATCCACCGGCGTACCATAGCCCATTCACTGCCAGTAGCGTCCACCTCGCTGGATCTGCTTATGCGGCCGCATCTACCCCTCCCACCTCCCCTAGAAACAAGTAGACTGCTCATCCACCACTATACCACATCCCATTCAGTGCCGTCCTTGTCCATGGCGCCGGATCTGCTTCGCCGGTACTCTCGTCAACCACTGCGCATCTGCAGCGGCTCATTCGTACTCCCCACCGGAGACGCTTTGTCCATACCCGCCGGAGCCGCCCCACCGATGCCCCCGTCAACAGCCTCTGGTCCTCTTCGCCGACACCTTGCTCAACCCTACCGGAGCCGCTTCGCCGACACCTTCCTCAACCCTACCGGAGCCGCTTCGCCGACACCATCATCAACCCTACCGGAGTAGCTTCTGTTAACGCTCAAAAGTGGCACGATCATAAAGCAGCATGCCGGGGTAAAATCTTGTCGGTGTGAAAGCTTGCCAATGTGAATGCTTGCCGGCGTGGAAAGCTTGCCGGCACAGAAAGATCGCCGGTGTGGAAGCTTGCCGGTGTGAAATCTTGCCGGGGGAGAAACCTTGTCGGGGAGGAACCCTTGCCGGAGTACAAACCTTGCCGGAGTCACTACTAGGAAAAGGGCTAAAGATAGGATTGGCACTAATGGCGCACCAGGGAAGTGGTGCTCCACTACTATATTCTAATGGCGCACCAGGTGGAGATACGCCATTAGTGTGGAAGACACTAATGGCGCACCAGGAAAAAGGTGCACCACTAGTAAAACAATTTTTTTCATTTTTGTCAAACATACTAATGGCGCATCCTGGCAAAGTGAGCCATTAGTAGTAAGAACTACTAATGGCGCACCAGCGACAGAGTGCGCCAGTAAATTATTTTTTTTACTTTTTGGCAAAAAAAACATTCTAATGGCGCACGAGGGGGTGGTGCGCCATTAGAAAGCTTCCCCCCACACTAAATCCCCAATCTCTCTAATCTCTCCCCTGCCTCATCGATCTCACCCGCTGCCCCCCGTGTTCGCCGTCCCCCTCGCCGCCCCCCTCGCCTCCTTCGTCGTCCTCGAGCCGAGCGCCGCCTCCCTCGCCGCCTCCCTCCTCCGCTCTGCCATCGCC
>NC_057800.1:510660749-510663136 GCF_018294505.1 Triticum aestivum | reverse complement strand
GCCCAGCGGCTGCTCCCACGAGATCACCGCCCTCCCGACTTCGACCCCACCGCCGTCCACTGCGACGAGCTCACCGTCGCCCTCCCCCGAGTCCGCCCTCCCCGTGCGGCCCCTGGTCAGTCTCTCTCCCCCTCTCTCCCGCGCTCATCCCCATGCCCCCACGGGGCGGCGCCCTAGGGTTAGGAGTAGGAGCCTTGATGCTGAAGATGTTGGAAGCCTGTCAATGCTGAAGATGTGCAAGTACCACCATGGATGTGTAGCGAGCTTGTGATGGAATTGCCCTGTTTCCCTTTGGGCATGTGCCCTGGAAATGTTGTATCAAAGTTCCTTTTGCTTATTTCTGAATATGGGTCGGAAGGCTTTGCTGCACAGAACCTCCTGCCTGTGTGGCATTGTTTCACTTATGTATTCCTGAACCTGGGTCTGGCACTGTGTGACATGGTTTTGTTGTTTTAAATTTAACCAATGGATTTCATTTTGGCATGATTTTATTCTTTGAATGGAAGTGATGAACTTCATTTTGTTTTGTTTCTAAACCTGAGCCTGAGGTTTTGCCAGACTAAACCTGTGTAAGGTGTAGGCCGTATCGCGAACTACATTGTGGGAAGGATTGTTTGACTAGATTTCAAAACCAACAATAACTGTATATATGATAACTACTGTAGGGAGCATCGGTTTATTGCATCAGATGTGATATGTCAGGAGATTTATTCCATGTGTTAATATTTTCTTCCCAACAGTTCTGTTAAGATGAGATCTATCCATTGTCCATAATATATTGCTGAAGAATAATATGTGTGGTGTCTTTGACATAAATAATAAATTGGAAGATGTTCAGAGATTTAGGCCAACTGGAACTTTAACAATATTGGTGATGATGACGAGTAGTTCTTATTATCTTCTGTGTTCACGTCTCTAGATTTTATCTCATGTGTTCACGTCTGTCTTAATACCTTGCCTTGCCTTGTTCGGTTCTAGTGCATAAAGGTCTATGGTCAATTTGATATTTTGTGCTTCCACTATAGAAAGGTCTATGGTATATTTTGTCTGTCCTTTTCAAGTAAAGAAATCTAAATGTTATCTGTATAATACCTTGCCTTGTTTGGTTGTATCGGTTATACCTGTATGTTGTCCAGTAGGTTTGTTAGGTTTGATAGCATAGAAGAAATAGACAGGGTACTCCATATGTTTTATGATCTGTTGTAAGGGTACTAATTGGTCTCTTCTGCTGCTTATCAGTGATGGCGGGAAGCAGCCACCGCCGCTCTGCGACACCGCAGTACGAGTTGGATGCTTCCGAGTTCTTCACTATCATACTTGGGACTTCAGTATCATCCATGATGCAGGTATATAAAATGAGAGATCTCCCCTTCACCCATCTCATTATGATATCTGTTGTTTGCCTACATCACTCATTATCCCAAACTACAGAGGCTGCCTGATAGTTTTAAGAACATGCTGATGGGTGAAGATCCGCCAAATAATGTGAAGGTGCGACAGGCCGGCAGCGGGTTTCGCAGGCTGTGGGATGTGGAGTTGGTGATCAAGAAGGGCCACATGTACTTGTCTCGTGGGTGGGAGAAGTTCTACCGTGCCTACGACCTGTGGCTGGGGTACTTCCTTCTCTTCAGGTACGACAACGACGCCACCATGCTCATCGTGAAGGTGTTTAACGCGACTATGTGTCGCATGCGCTACCCTGAAGATTATGATGCCGGTACATTCTACCTCTTCTTATTCCTCTACATTTGGCTTTGTCTCACATCGATTGTTAACGGTTATCGTTGCATTTGGACAGGTAATGGGAGCAGCAGCAGCGACAATGGCTACAGCCAAAGCAGCAGCGACCATGGCTGTAGCGAAAGCAGTAGCAATTCTGGCTGTAGCGAAAGCAGCAGCGATTCTGGCAGCAGCATAGACAACAAGAAGGATGATCCGAACTGGAGTGCGGGAGAAGAGGAGCAGAGTGGGGATGAGGAGCTGCAGGATGACGATGGGCATCAGGCTGAGGATGACCTAGCGCTGGTGGTGGCTGACCAAGGGAAAGAGATGGTGGTGGCTGACCATGGGCAAGAGATGGAGGTGGCTGAGGATGACCTAGCAATGGCTGTGCCTGAAGGTGGCCTCGCGATGGTGGTGGTGCCTGACAATGACCACGCACCGGTGGTGGCGCCGGCGATCCCACAGCTGGGCGACATGACTAGGCCAATTGAGGTAGAAGACTACATCCCACTGCCTCCACCGCCTCCACCGCCTCGCCGCTCTTGGCGCATCAGGCTGAGGAAGGAGAAGGAGAAGAACAATGCATGAGAACTGAACTTTGTCAGGTATGTCAGATCTCCAAAATGATATATATATATATATATATATATATATATATATATATA